>NC_028358.1:7635645-7665245 GCF_000741045.1 Vigna radiata var. radiata
TATTACATGTTCTTATGCAAATTGATTGTTATATTTGTGAACATGATTATGTAGTATGTTACATGTTCCTATGTTAATTGATTGATATATATGTGGAACGTGTTCACATGCTTTATGTGCTATGTGCAATGCATCATTACAAATGTTTTACTGCACATAATTTAAAGTTGAAAACCACAAGCACTTTTATGAACTTATAACTGTGCGACAAAGTTCTAGTGCAGTCGAATACATTGTTAATGGATTTGACTATGCTAAAATCTTTGTGCAGATTTTGAGAATTAGTGCTCTGTGAATTTTTGACTAGAAAAGAATTTCAAAATGTTTTACACGGTTGAAGTCGACTATGTGTTTCACTCATTTGACTATATATGTTATCTGATTTGGAATTCTGTTATGCTCTTACACTCTAACAACTATATTTTTAAGAGTTCGTTAAGCATTGATGACTTAGTTAACTGTATTAAATGTGTTTTGTTTTGGGTTGACTGTATGCTACTTGGTTGATTGATTTGTTATAACTGTCATAATACAGTCGACTAAATTAGTAGCGTATCCGACTGAGAATTTGACTGAATAACAGAAATCTATAAATAGACTAAACACAGGGTTGTTCAGAAGACTTTTGATGAACTGACAATTTTAATTTTTGTTTCAGATTTCTCTTAGCTCCAAGAATTCTCCAAGAAGACGGTGGTGATCTTTCTTGAATGAGATTCAGAGGGAGATGTTTTGTTCTTACATTTGCTGATCATTATCTGCACAAAGAAGGTGTTTCTGTGTGATCGTCTTTAAGGGTTGGCATCCTATGAAGACTGCTGAATTGATTGTGCGGCTTGGCATCCGTGAAGACTGTTGGATTTGGACCTATGGATTGCAGGGGATAATGCACTTTGAGGATTCTTCAAAGTGGTGTTTGGCAGATTGTAGAAGAGGGGATTCTTGCTGCAAGTTTTGCTGGTTTATTGCAGCTATATTTTGGTTTTGGGTTAGAGAGGAGATTTATATTTTTGACGTGGAGGTCTTCTATAAATTCCTTGTTGTAAAAACCGCAACCATTATATTGCATTTGCTTCCTGGGTTGGAAGGACACTAGATGTAGGGGTATTGTTGGCTGAACAAGTATAAAAACCTGTGTTTGCTTTTCTCTATCCCTTATCTTTTACATTCCAATCGACTCTATATTTCACGCAGTCAACTACATTTTTCCGCTGCATACATATTCTGATTGCTTTCATTTCAAGAAAGTTCAAAAAGCTTTATACTTTGTTTTCAAGATTGCGAAAAGAATTTATTTTTGATACAACACCAATTCAACCCCCCTCTTGGTTTAAAAAGAAGCTACATGTTTTCAAACAATTGGCACCAGAGCTGATTTTCATAAGATATTTGAAAAACTAGTCGACTCTATTTTTCTCTGATTCGACTATACAAACCTAGGGATGACTTTTTGTTTTCAAACTTTTGGTGAAGGTGCTTCCACAAACAGACCACCTCTGTTTGCTGGTGAAAATTATCCATTTTGGAAAATTAGAATGCAAATCTTTCTTGAATCGCAAGATAAAGGAATTTTGAATGCCACATTAAATGGACCTTTTGTGCCTATGATGGGTGTCGCCGCCCAATCAAATTTTATGTGCAGTTTAAAGTGCAGTATAACTAGGGAATGACCCCTAGGTCGTCTCCCAAAGACCAATTTTGCGGTTCAGAATCAGGTCAGACACACACAGTGGGGGGGGGGGTTGAAATTGGTTGAGATGATAATTAAACTTAATTAACATGCATGAAAATTACACACAACCTAGTAAGATAGAAAACATTAAAGTAAAATAAAATGACATATCCAATATTGCAACCAACAACAATCTTGCCCAATTAAATTTGTTTGTATGCATCACTAAACTAAAAGAAAAATGAAACAAACTCAATATACTATGCCAAATATGTCAAAGCAAAGAAATGAGTGAATATAATTTTCCACCACCAAATCACGTGACCTCCAATGCTCTTACTAAAAGAAGTTGAAAATTCAAGTGGCCTAAAACCATCTTGGTCGTGACCTTGTTCCCCTTGGATGTGAGAGTTTTCTTGGCTTAAAGAAATTAAAATCAGTTCCTCTCTCCCTTTAGCAAGTGTAATCGTTGCCTTCAATTCTTCAACACAAAAAGTGATATTGCTTTTACCAATGTGTACATGTGCAAGCTTAAATGAATAGAATAAGCAAAGACATTCTCTTCCCAAGTCAGCCACGGTCTGCACCTCTTGCTGGGGAATGCCGAATCTCTCTCTCCCAAAGGCAATGACTAAAAGCTTTGCTCATTCTTCAAGAAACCAAGTTTATCAAGTAACAAAATGATGAAACATTTCCCAAAGCTATACATCAACGGACCCACCATCACAACTAATTTACTAGCATTGAATGCCCTTTCTCCAAACCATCACCGTGGGCCCCTTTGCCAAAAAGAATTTCCAATTCTCACTTCTCAAGACACCAAGGACGTAGCTCACCAATTGGAATGGTCCTCCTTGCAGCATGACCGTGACCTCCTTCTCCCATTCTTGGTCAACTTTGCAATGTAATATAAAACAACAAAAAACTTCCCAAGGTAAGGCTATCTTCTCTCCATCTCTTCTCCCAAGACTAATAAAACTCAACAAAGATGAACCAATGCAAACTACTTCACTCAAAATCATCCATGGTACAAGCTCACCTACTTCTATCCACTCACCTTTTCATTCTTCAAAATGAAATGAAAGCTCAAGGAAACCGGACCCCACCATTTCATATTATGAAGCTAAAGAGAAATGCTGTAATTACTAAATGGAATAAGTGTGAAGCACATTCATTTCCAAAAAATAACGCTGCAACAATCAAAATGGAAAGAGGAAATGCCTTCATTGTCCACCCACTGAAAGAACCGTGAACAAACTCATGGAAACAAAAGAAACTTGAGCAACATATTTTCCAGCCAAGACACGTTCCAGCCCCTCAAGGGTTTAAAGCCAAATCTAAAAAGAAACTTGCAAAAAGGTGGTTGTCTTTTTCGTTCAACAGAGAAGCCAATAAAGAACCTCACTCCAAAGTTCATAAAAGAAACAAAATGAAAAGATAAAAGGGAATTTGATTCATTTCCTCCAGCTGAAAATGAAGAAAACCGTGAGCTCATCCTATTTTCCACACATGGAAACGTTAACTAGCCAAAAGAGTAGTAGTCCCCTGTAAGTGGCGGCTCCACACATGCCTAGGACCGTGAATGTCACAAAATTTTAGGGTAGGTCCACCCTAGAATCCTAGTGCCATGTCATGTTGTTTTTTTTTTCTATTGGGCTTAGACTATCCTAGCAAAATTGGCCCATATTACAAAAATTCATTTACAAATCCTAAACTACTAAGCTAAGCTAGATTAATTCTAATTTGCCTTGTGGAAATTCTTCAATTGTTTGGTGCCCTTCAAAAAGTCTCACAGTGTGATTCCAAAATTTCCCTGAAAAATAAAAATAGAAATGATTAAGCTCAATTAATTCAAATTAATNAAAATATGAATTATTGGTCTAATTAAGCCCAAATGGTGAAAATGACACAATAACTAAGAATTAAGCGCAAATCATCAACACAATTCGGCGCGAAAAACTAAGTTAAATGGTATAAAATATCGACTCATCAGCCTACAAAATTTGTTGATGAGAAAATTGTTTTAAAACCTTTTACTGAGTGGACTATTGATGAAAATAGAAAGGCTTAGTATGATGTGAAAGCTAGAAATATTATTGCCTCTGCACTAACTATTGATGAATTTTTCAGGATATCTGAATGCAAAACTACAAAGGAAATGTGGGATGTCTTAGAGATAACTCATGAAGGCACGAATGAAGTAAAGAGAGCAAGAAAGAATTCACTGATACAGGAGTATGAATTGTTCAGAATGAAAACTGGTGAAAACATCTATGATGTGCAAAAATGATTCACTCACATTGTAAATCATCTCATGGCTCTCGGGAAGGTATTTGACAAGGGAAAAGATCAACATCAAGATTTTGAAAAGTTTGAACAAAAATTGGCAACCAAAAGTCACAACAATCTCTGAATCCAAAGATCTCACAACGATGAACATGGCTACCTTGTTTGGCAAGTTACGTGAACATGAATTGGAACTTGGTTGATTAAAGGATGAAGAGGAGATTGAAGAAAAGAAGGCTACAAGCAAGAACAACTCAGAAAGAATTGATGACCTTGATGGTAAGGAAATTTAGTCGACTGTTAAATAATGATAGTCAACTGACTAACCTTGCAGGTCAAGGCAAAAAGAAAAACTTCAGTACAAATGTTATCCAGTGCTATGAATGTGGAAAGGAAGGTCACATCAAACCTGATTGTCCTGATCTAAAGCTGAAACAGAAAGGAAAAAAGAGATTCTCTCAAGGCAGAAACATGAAAAGAAAAAGAGCATACAATACTTGGAAGAATACAGATTCTGAAAGTTCAAGTGATGAAGATGCTGATCAAGAGAAGGAATCAAATATCTGCCACATGGTTGGAACACTAAGTGATGACAGTGACAACGATGAAGAATTTGAGAAGCTGTCAATAGAAGAGAAGTATCAGCAACTTATTGAATCATTCAGAGAACTACATGTTGAAGCAATGTGACTGGAATACAAGATTAATCGACTAAACTCTTAAAGAAGAGATTATGAGTATAGAATTAACAACCTTGTTGCTGATAATGAAAAGTTAGAAAAAAAGTTAAAAGAAGCTTTGTTATCTGCTAAGAAGGTTGAAATTAAAACTGTTACTATTTGAAAAAGTTTGTGAAAATTGTTCTGCTCATGTTGAAAAGATAAGTTACTTGACTAGCACACTAGCTAAGTTTACTCAAGGAAGAGACAATTTATATCCTGTTTTAAAATCATTTGGCACAGCTACATACAAGCAAGGAAGTGGTTACAAAACTCAATCTAACAAAACCAATGCTAAGAAATTTACTGATTTAAGTAAACCTGCTAGAAATGCATGTTTTTATTGTAATTGTGTTTGCCATACTGTTAGAAATTGCTATTACAAAAATGTTGTTGTTCCTAAAGGATTATATGTTTGGATACCAAAGGAACAAGTAACAAGGACTGAATTTCATGGAACCAAATCTTGATTATTTACAACCGGTAACACTGTATTAATCTACTGCATTATGCTTGATATGATTGGTTGTGATTATGTGACTACATGAATACATTGATTGTCTAGTTGTTTGATTGATTGTGTGTGAAACTCTATTTTGATGTGAATTAGTCGACTACATTAGTATATCATTCGACTATGAACATTCTATTTAGCTGGGTTTAGATTTCAAATTTTTTGGTGCGAAATTCAAAACAAAACATTTTCCCTCCAAATTTTTCAGCCTCGCCTAATATGTTAAAACCTTGATGATCATGGGTCACTACATTTATTCTCACTGATCTGATACTTCACTATCCTCATTCTTTCTGAGAAAATCTTCACTCTTCTTCAATTACAATGGCCTCAAGCTTTATGCCAAGAAGGACAATCAAAACTGTTGCTTCAAGGGCTAGAAGAGTGTCTGATTTAAATGGTTGGATAAGCGATGATGAAGCACAGTCCAAGTATCTTGATTGTTGGAAGAGAAGAACCTTAGTGACGCATAAGTTTTTAAAGTTAAAGTTTTCCAAGAACGAAGGATTACAGTTTCAGGGATGGATTGAACGCCAGGGTCTAAAGAAATTTATTGAAATGGCTAACCCCTGGTACCCATATTTAGTGAAGGTCTTCTACTGCAACTTGAATATTGAAGATGATATTCTTTGTTCTCGGGTGAAGGGAGTTGACATCAAATTGACAAATGAAGTCTAGAGTGTTGTTGGGGGATTAAAGATTGGTGGATAAAAATGTCATCTAGGAATAGACGGGTTCCACAAATTTACTGAATACTAGAATTGTCTAAGAAATGCAAGTGTCTGCAAAGATTATTCAAATTACAAGACTGGTGGGATGAAGAAAGATGAAAGATTGGCTATCTATGTCATTGCCTATATACTTATGAAATCAGAGCAGTAGCATGGCAATCAAAGTGCAGAAGTCTCATGAATAAACTACTCTAGCCTCTAATCCAACACAGTTAACCGACTAAGCGAAGGCTAATCATGCTATCATAATTACGAACTAAGCGAAAACAATACATCTATTCCATCTTATGTGTTCTATACAGACCGACCAACTAAGCGAAGGTACAATCACCAATTGGGCAACTAAGCGTATACCCATTGCAAGAACACAGTCAGATTTCATAGAGTGTCAGGCAGAGCAGAATAAACACAAGAACAATCCAAGAAATCTCAAGGAAACAAAGCAATTTTATTAATGACCAACCGACTAACCTAAGCTAACATCACAATTAAATCAACACAATCGAACAGAACAAACCATATAGTGAACGGAAACAATAAACTGAACGTGACAGACAGCACAGTGAACAAAATTAGTAAATTGAACGGTCCTAAAACAAGATGAGTNAACTAATTAAAATGCAGATAATAAAGAAACACTTGACTAAAAATGAAATGTGCATATGAACCCAACTAAATGTAACGAGTAAACTAAACATTAAATTGCAATTCATCAGGAAAAAGTTCTAAAAGAAAAGGAAGCGTGAAGCTAATATAAAACCTAAGTGATTAAGCTGCCTCCCACTAATCACCGTGCATCACTTTCCTCCCAAAATGACAATGCTAGAAAATTAATTCAATTCCTGGAACCAATTTGAATCAGTTGCTCTTCATTCCAGCCGAGACACACACTGCTGGCAGCTGCTCCAAATAAAATTGCAAGAAAATAAACTAATTGTAAACGTAGCCCTTTTCTCTAAAGCACTTTAATACCAATGTGGGCCAACACTTCCTTCGGTTCAAACATCCCCTTTTTCACCCAAAATATAAAGCACCGTGAGTGCATCAAACACAAATCAGCGTTTTCATTTATTTAGAAAAGCAAATTTGTGGCTGCAAGCTTGAAATATTAAAAAAATCAATGCAAATTAAAAATGCTAAAACCGTACAGCATATTCACCCCATTCTATCTAATGAACCCATTTTATCTAATGAAGCACCGACCCTACCATTAATCAAATGAATGCTTATGCTTCTTAAATAAAAGAAATAAAACTTCATCACCATACAGCTGCTGCCACCAACATGAACTAAAATTTCAATAAAAAATAAGTATGCATTAACCAAAATGGATTTCACCGTGAGCGGCAGCTGGAACAAAACAAGTTCTACATTTTTTCATTTAAACGTTCCAGCCCTTGCATCAAAAATCAAAAGAAAAAAAATAAATAAGCTTCAGCCAATTCCAAGCAGCATTCCCAAGCAAAAGAAAAATAACATTCCATGGTCTCCAAAGAAAAAACCGAAACGTTCCAGCACCAAGAGTTGAAGGCAACAACTAGCCTCCTCAAAATAACGTTTCCAGCTCTCCTAATGTTCCTAGCAGCCAACTCTAAAATGAAGTCTCTGTTACCGCTAAAAAAATTGTCGAGAGAATTCCCCCTATGCAATGTGTCGGCTGCCATCTTTCTAAGAGGCCATATGTCTCAAAATTTAGGGTGGGGACCACCCAACCCTAGGGTTACCAAGTGTCAAGTGTCTAATAAAATTGGGCCCAATAACATTTTTCCAAAATTGGCCCAAGATGCAAAGAGTTTGTCTAAAAAGTTTTAACAATTAAATTACAATACAACTAAAATTTAAAATGTCTAAATTTGAGAGTCTTGAATTTATTTGGTGTCCTCCAAATGTCCCAAATTGTGTTTCCAAAATTTTCCCTGAAAATAATAATGCAAATAATTAGCTCAGAAAATTCAAATTAATTGAAATTAGAATTTCCGGTCAAATTAAGCATAATTAGGAAAAAATGGAAAATATCGGACAATTAAGCACAATTCCCTGATTAATTCTAGCACAATAAACTAAGTGAAATCAATAAAATATCGACTCATCATTATGGCAAGAGGAGGAAACTATACACAAGCCACCACTGAAGACTTGATGCTACTAAAAGCTCTAAAAGAGAATATTCAAGTGGATTGGCCAGCGGCCATGTCTGACAACATGCTGAAAGTGACCAAGTTGAGTCTAGAAAATTACCCTACTGTGTTTTTATTTCAAAAGTATTGATTTACTGTGGCGTGGAATGCATTGGTGAATCAAGTGAACAGTATCAGTGTACATGCCGCATTGACAAGACTACTCTTCACTTAATGCATACAAAGATGGACATACAAAGATGAACCTGTGAGAGACAACAACACTGCATCCTCTTCTCAAATGAATCAGTACAGGGCGAGAAATGAATTTGAAAGAATTGTTTTGAACAAATTGAATGAAATTGACATAAAGCTAGATGAGCATATTAAGAAGGATCATCAAAATGAAGTGGATGAAATCTCTGAAGATGCAAGTTCTTTTGAAAAATCTTCTTAAGGAAGTGAAAATGAAGATAGTGAAAAGACAAGATCAGAGGATAATGGAAGTGATATGATTCTCAATGCTTTTATTAATAAACAAAAAGGAAGAAGAACTAATTTATTTTGATTAAAATGTTTTGTTATTTTTTGTATGGCTTATAATGCCATCTTTTGTTGTCTTTTTGTTCCCTTTTTGGTCTATCATTGTAATATCTATATCAAGGAAATAAAATCAGTGGTTTTAATCAATACTATTACTTAAATCTGTTTAACATATGTTATACTGATTGATTGATTCGATTATGTTTTGAGTGAAGTCGAATATGCTTAATCTGTTTTGCATCTTTACATTTTTACTTCTGTTACTATTGATTATATTTCTTGCTTAACTAAAATGCTTGATCTGGAAAAGATCTTTGAAAGGTTTTCAGGAAGACATTGCTTTTGGAACTGCAAGTGAAATTCAACAACCTTGGAAAGCAATGCATTCAACTGAGGAAATATTGCAATCGACTGATCTAAACAAGATTATAAATTCCAATTATGGAATTTGGTTATTCTTTCATTGATTGCTTATTCTAAATATTTTTTATTATCCCTAATATAAACTGCTTTTAAATATCTTGATTGAGATAATATTGTGAGATTGTTGATTGTATCATTGCATGCCTAAACTGTTTGCTATCTTTTCTATGATACATTTCTGAGCATGATGTTTTATAAATTGTAGTACACTGCATTGTGCATCTGATCTGATTTTAATATCCATGCATAATGACAGGGGGAGTATCACATTTTACACATTTTTATTTCACATGCCTTCATTTCAAAGGGAGTTATCATTTACATGTGATTAAAATGTGCTTATGAGAGCATCATTGCATCTTGAATATTGCATACTCTTTTTGATGCATCTTTGGTTGATATTTTAGCATAAATATCTAGAGCATACCTTTTTTGTTAATGCATAAAGGGGGAGAAAATGCATGAAAGCTTTATGAAAGGGGGAGAATTGTTATTCTATTTTATATTCTGCTTGATATTTTTATATTTGGATAAAATACAAAACAGAGTAAGCAAATTGTTTTGCATTAGATTGTGCAAACATTGTTGGTTATTAATCATGGTTGTGCATCATAAAAAAAGGGGGAGATTGTTGAGATTGTTGACAACACAATTTCTATGTCAATCTAGTTTTTGATGATGACAACACATTGCTTAATAACATGCATATTATATTGTTTATTGATATTACATGTTCTTATGCAAATTGATTGTTATATCTGTGAACATGATTATGTACTTTGTTACATGCTCCTATGTTGATTGATTGATATATATGTGGAACGTGTTCACATGCTTTATGTGTTATGTGCAATGCATCATTACAAATGTTTTACTGCACATATTTTAAAGCAGTAAACCATAAGCACTTTTATGAACTTATAACTGTGACAAAGTTCTAGTGCAGTTGACTACATTATTAATGGATTCGACTATGCTAAAATCTTTGTGCAGATTTTGAGAATCAGTGCTCTATGAATTCTTTAGAAGAAAAGAATTTCAAAATGTTTTACATGGTTGAAGTTGACTGTCGGTTTCACACATTCGACTGTATCTGTTATCTGATTTGGAATTTTGTTATGCTCTTGCACTCTAACGGCTATATTTTTAAAAGTTAGTTGAGCATTGATGACTTAGTCAACTGTATTAAATGTGTTTTGTTTTTGGTTGACTGTATGCTACTTGGTTGACTGATCTGTTATAACTGTCATAATACAGTCGACTGAATTAGTAGCATATTCGACTGAGAATCTGACTGAATAACAAAATTCTATAAATAGGCTGAACATAGGTTTGTTCAGAAGACTTTTGATGAACTGACAATTTTAATTTATGTTTCAGATTTCTCTTAGGTCCAAGAATTCTCCAAGAAGACGGTGGTGATCTTTCTTGAACGAGATTCAGAGGGGAGATTTTATGTGCTTACATTTGCTGATCATTATCTGCACAAGGAAGGTGCTTCTGTGTGATCGTGTTTAAGGCTTGGCATCCTGTGAAGACTGCTAAATTGATTGTGCGACTTGGCATCCGTGAAGACTGCTGGATTTGGACCTGTTGATTGTAGGGGATAGTGCACTTTGAGGATTGTTCAAAGTGGTGTTTGGCAGATTGCAGAAAAGGGGATTCTTGCTGCAAGTCTTGCTGGTTTATTGTAGCTATATTTTGGTTTTGGGTTAGAGAG
The DNA here is from genome assembly GCF_000741045.1 of Vigna radiata var. radiata. NCBI lineage: Eukaryota > Viridiplantae > Streptophyta > Magnoliopsida > Fabales > Fabaceae > Vigna > Vigna radiata. The sequence goes on from NC_028358.1 coordinate 7,646,371, forward strand.
GAGATTTATATTTTTGACGTGGAGGTCTTCTATAAATTCCTTGTTGTAAAAACTGCAACCATTATAGTGCATTTGCTTCCTGGGTTGGAAGGACACTGGATGTAGACATTGTTGGCTGAACAAGTATAAAAACCTGTGTTTGCTTTTCTCTATCCCTTATCTTTTACATTCCAGTCGACTCTATATCTCAAAATGTATTATTTTGTTTATCAATCAAATATTTACCATTGATACTTGTAAAAATATTTCCTACTATACAAAATAGGTGTTATTTCTATATCAATACATGGGGAAAGATTACATGCCTCTACACATGTAAAAAAAATAAAAGTAAACCAAAGAAGTAGAGAGAAAATAGAAGTTAATCGCGTAATGAGAGTGTAACAGGGAAGTTAAAAAAAATTAAAAATATTACAATTACTTTATAGGTTAAATATATGTTTTAGTCCTCATATTTGTTCCCCATTCTCAATTAGGTCCTCATGTTTTTTTGTCCCAATTGCATCCTAATATTTGTAAATTTGAGGAATTGAGCCCTCCGTTTTTTTTATGTCCCAATTGCATCCTAATATTTGTAAATTTGAGGCAATTAAGCCCTCTCAATTGGCCTACGATGTTAGTGGCGAGTTAACGGAGAGGGCTTAATTGCCTCAAATTTACAAATATTAAAATGCAATTGGGACAAAAAAAAAATACAAGGACCTAATTGAGAATGGAGAACAAATATGAGGACTAAAATATATATTTAACCTACTTTATAATAATAAAGTGTCTACACAAAAGGTGAAATCAAAGTAAAACTTAGTCCTGAATGAATAATCTCACCATATTCTTGCACGTGAATTGCTTGACACCACAAAAGTGTAATTAATAATTTATATTTTGATTCAATATAAGAGTGGTTGTAATAATTATATGGAATGTGATTATTTATTTATCAGAAGAGTGATCCCATTATGACAGTGAAAAGATGCTAACTTTCTTCATGTATTTGATTTTTCGCACTTTTGAAGGAAAGCAATGGAGACAGAATAAATGGCTGTTCTCTTTTCTCCCTCTCTCCCTTGAAAAGGGAAAATATTGAAAATATCACAAAGCATAAAAACTCGATGCATTTAATTTTGTTTTTAGTTCTTTAGTGAATTTTTCTTCAATATAAAAATATTTATTAAGAATATGTCGAAGGGTTTTATAAACTATTTACATGTTGTAAATTGAAAGAACTAAGTTTTTGTTAGGACAATGATATTTTGACAATATTTTTTGATAATTTTTTTGATAACGGGACACGTGTTATCATTTTATTGATCTATTTGAATTTATGTTTAAAAAATATTTAAAACGGACTAATCATAAGCTGTCATGTATGTATTGTCAAAAAATTATTAAAAAAATGTTGTTAAAAGAAGTTTTTCCTTTTCTTTAAGAGAAGAAGATGAGTCAAAGAGAAGGCACAGAAAACATAGCAAGTTTTGATAGCTTTCTTCTGCTTTTCTTCCATTTTTTCTCTGCTTGACATTCTTTAGCCCGTGAATCCCCTGACTGGATTTACTATCTCTTGACGGCTTCTTCTTGCACCTATATATATTTCTTCATCCACCTTCATAAACTTTAGTATTTTAAATTATACAACTCAAAATATAAATTTTATATTATAAAATATACAATTTAAAATATAATTTTTTGCATTCCAAAACATAATTCTAAACACACAAATTATACTTCAGTTATACAATTTAAAATACATTCATATTTTAGATTGTACAATTCAAAGTTTATTTTTTATTTTAATTCCAAAATATACAACCTAAATACAAAAAATTGTATTACGGATTCCGTATACAAAAATTGATGAGTACATGTCAAATATGGAGGTGTGGGAAAAAAATGGACCTATCTCTTTCGGGAGACTAGCCCAAAGGAGATAAAGTGGTTTTTGCAGCTCCCATATTTTGAAATTCCAATTTTATCAATTAATTTAGAATTTTTATTTTAAAATCCCAAATTACATAATATATATATATATATATATATATATATATATATATATTATAATTCAAAATACAAATTTTGCATTTCAAATTGTGTGTTCCAAAATATAAAATTTGTATTCCTATGCAACCCTAATGCAATTTTTTATTTTGTAGGTGGAGAAGGATGCGGGTGGAGGAACTGTGGAAGATAGATATGGCAAATAAATCTGTCTCCGTAAGTATTGTTAAACCTATTCCTGGTTTGGTGAAAAATCTCAATATATATAAAATTCTTAATCTTAAGTTTTATAAGCTTTTATTTTTCTTTTAGCTATACATTTTCTTTTCTCATTTATAATTGTTTGAGTTACAATGAAATCAATTTACATCTTCAAAATATTATCTCTCTTATCAGAATCTTTGGTTTTATTTTTTTAATATTTTTATTTATTGTTATGGAACTGTCATTTAAGTCCTGTCATTTGAGCCCTAGTTCATAGGTTAGCTTTAATCTTTTCTAAAATCAAGTTCTATTTTCGTGACTCACTTAATAGGCCACAACCCTCAAAACCCTATATATGTAAAGTGGGTTGAGACAAGATTAGGGTGAGAGTAACTCCAAAACTAAATTAGTTTCCTTTTAATTAATTTTCATCTATTTCTTTTATTTGTTTTGTAATTTCTGTCCATCAATTTTGTAATTTCATCTTTTTTCTTCATTCCAAACTTCTTTTTGCAATGTTAAATACTTACAAAAAATTATACTTTAAGAATTTTAGTGTATAAAAGTAATTTTTTTATTATCTAATAAAAAAAGATAGTTTTTATTGAAATTATTGTAATGATTATTTTGTACAATTTTTGAAAAACAGAAAATAATTTATATTTGCTTCTAATCATAAAAACTTATTATTCTGAAAGAATATATAAATATTAGTTTTATAAAAAGCTATTAAAAATAATCTTTTAATTGTAATTATATTTTAGATACATAATTTCATTACTTTAAAAAGTTGAAAATATAATATATTTGTATTTGTTTAAGCTTAAAAATTTTGGAAGAAAAAAAATGTTCAAAATAAATCATCTTTTATAAGTCTAGAAATTAATTATATTTAGATATATAATCATAAAAACACATTTTCTTTTAGTCCTTACGTGTTTTAAAAGTTTTTATGAAGTTATTTTAATAAACTATTTTAAAAATATTATATATAAGTAAACTTTTAATTTAGTTTTAATTTTGACTTCTAAAATATAATAATTGTATTTTAGTTTAAAACAAAATGATAGTTTCGCAAAAAAATCATCTATAAAAAAATCAAATAAGTTATTGTTTTTTTAAAACAATGATAATATAACAAACATTTTGTACAATAAAATTGAATAAAAATACACATAATTTTATGAAATTAAAAAAAAAATAAGAAACTAGAAATTAATACAATCTCATAATTTGATTTAGGAATGCATCATCAGAACTTAGGAAGAAAACTTTTAAATATTATTAAGAATAAAATACGCAATGTTAAAAGAAGGCCTAGCCTTAACCTATAGTGTTTTATGAATATTTGACCTTGTGATCTTTTTAAATAAAGTATTTTTTTGTCACGTGGACTTGTATGTAAAAAAATTATTTCTTATAATATAATTTAATATCATTGTCATGAATTTTGTGTACCACCATTCAACATATATCGAAGTTCAAAAGGTGAAAAGTCTATTCTAAATTTTAATTACTATTAGTTTAATCTATGTTCTTTGTGTGATTTCATTTAAGTGGTGTATTATAATTTTTATTACTGTATAGAAAAAGAGATTTCCTTAAAATTTTAAAAAATGAAAGTAAAAAGACACCTAAAATATTTTTTAAATTGATTATCAATGCTTTTTTTTTTGAAATTTTTTAAAAGTATTTTTAAATTTTATCAACTTTGTTTCATTAACTTTCAAATTTAATAAATGTTTTGGTCTCATAAAATTTTATTTGATATCCTAATTTGAAATGTATATTGTTGATAAGGGGAGCTTAAACCCTTTCTATCTTAGCTTTTGATGATGAACAATTAAATGATCATTAATGGTTTTTTCACAATAAATGACATAATAAGTGTTTTATCTTTATCATGTTTGTGCTAGATATGTAATTCCTCGAATGTTGATTGAATCAAGCTTAAAACAAATGAAAAATCTCATTTCTCGTATAAATAATCGATTATAAAAGGTATATAATATGTTAATATTTAGCTAGATCACTTAGAAAGCTAACAAGGGCAAACTATTGTTATAATCGATTATACAGGTTACATAATCTATTAAAATAGAGAGCAAACCATAATCTATTATATAAGTGAGATAATTTGTTAAGGATGACAAATGGATGACTAATATGGCTAAGTGTGGAAATAATATATTACATAAGTTTGATAATCAATTAAAACAAAGAGCATAGTCTAATCCATTAAATAAATAGTCTAATATGTTAAGATTGTTAAATGAATCAATAATAAGCTTAAGTGTTTAAATAATTGATTATACACTTAGGATAATCTGATAAAATAGAGAGGAAAACATAACAGATTACATAAATAACATAATCGATTATACTATGACAAGATTTGAAAGTCCTATATATATGTGTCTTGAAACCTGTTTCCATAACATTATAATTTTCAAATACTAACATTCTTGTTGAGCTTTGTTTACAGGTGATCTTAAGAAACATTCTTGGAGGATCTAAGCTTCATTGGTTGGTTACACATCAAGATTCATTCAAGACTTTTTGCTACATTGTTTCCGATTCAATCTGCACTTGGAGAGTGTGTGTTAAAGATTAGGTTCATCAACAATCTGTGTATTGTGTACCTGTGCGGGGTTAGTTAGGGTCAAGAGCTAGGATTGCTCTTGGTATTTGTAAGAGACTGACTGTGTTCATCTCTTGTGTTGCTATTTTGATTTTGAGTGGTGAGATGAATGCATTAAGAAGATTGTCTCTGTATTATTGTATACTCAATCATTATAGTGGATTCCTTTCAACTAAGATTGTTAAGGGAGGACTAGATGTAGGCTTATGATAGCCGAACCAGTATAAATTGTTTGTGTGCTTGATCTTTTTCTACTTGTTGATTCATTGCTATTTGTTTATTGATTTCAAGAAGTCAAGACCTAGGCTAGTGACGTAGAGTGTGTTCATGTTCTTGTTTCTTAGATAGACCAAGTTGTCTGGTTTTCCAAAGAGAACATCCAAGAACTTGTCTTGGAGTTCTTACATTTCTAATGAAAGTTGGACATTCCTGTCTTTATAAGAAAAGAGACCTATGGTTGGGCTAACAGGTTGATGTACTTTCGTTTGAAGAAGTTAGTGATGAGGAAAGAATGTAGGCTGTTATGGTTGCCTTGGAGGGGAAAGCCCTAAATTATTTTCAATAGTTGGAAACCTGTAATCCTAATCCTACGAGGCAGGCTTTCAAGAGGGTTGTAGTATGTAGATTTCAACAATAATGCTACAAAACCCTTTTGAAATATTGATCGATCTACGACAAACAGGTTCAGGTTTGGACAATATGTTTGATTCTTGAAGGGAATTCATCAAGATTACTTGATTGACATCTTCTTGAATGGGTTGAAGGAAGATATAAAGGCTAAGGTCAAATTGTATGAGCCCAAGAATCTCGATGAGTTGATGATGAAGGCTCAAATGGTGGAGGAAAAGGTTAAAGTCACTAACATAGGAGGATCTTTCACGGTGCAGCGTCAGAATACCACTTACAGGCAACTGCCATCTACTCAGAGTTACTCTAAGGAACGGGGGAGTTCAGTGGATTTTCCTACTTAAGTCTGGTCCGACATTTTTATGAGTTTTATTGGTGGACTGCCCAAGGTACAAGGCAAAGACACAATCCTTATGGTGGTGGATAGGCTCACCAAATACACCTATTGCTTGGCCTTGGCTCACCACTTCACAGTAGCGAAAGTAGCTCATTTATTCATTAAAGAAATAGTGAAACTCCATGGATTTCCCTCTACTATAGTCTCCAATAGAGACAATGTCTTTATAAGTAATTTCTAGTAGGAGTTGTTTAAACATACAGACACAAAGCTTAAGTTTAGCACAACCTACCACCTCCAATCAGATGGCCAAAAGAGGTGGTAAATAGGTGTTTGGGAACCTGTCTTCGTTGCATGACAGGAACACAACCCAGGAAATGGCCATAGTTGTTGCCTTGGGTAGAATTTTTGTTTAATACCAACTATAGTGCCTCTACAAAGATGTCCCCTTTCAAGGCCCTCTATGTCGTGACCCTCCTTTGCTATTAAAGGGTACAACTATTCCATCTAAGGTGCAAAGTGTGAATCAACTACAACAAGAACGAGATGACCTATTGGGGGAATTAAAAGGAAACTTAAGCAAAGCCTAAGAACAGAATCGAGTACAAGCAAATAAGCATAGGAGAGAGGTGGAGTTTCAAATTATGACTGGGTATATCTTAAATTGCAACCCTATTGCTTGAAATCTTTAGCTCGTACACCTAATGAGAAACTCAACCCTAGGTTCTATAGGCCTTACAAAGTGAAGGAACGCATAAGGGCTATAGCTTATAAGTTGGACCTCCCTGCTCACAGTAGAATTCATCTGGTCTTCCATGTGTCCTTCTTCAAATGTGTTGTCCAACCCACGATTTCAATTCAACCTCTTCCATCCACTCTAACAGAAGATTTGATCCTAGACGTGTATCCGAAAGCCCTATTAGACGTGCGCACTTCTAAAGCTGATGATATGGAAGTCTTAATTAAATGGCACCTCCCATCCATTGAAAATAGTTGGAAAGCCACTACAGCCATCAATACAGAGTTTCCTGTTTTTCCCCTTGAGGACAAGGTGAAACTTCATGGATGGGGTATTGATAGGTTTAGGGGTAAAGTGTATGTTAGGAGAAATAAGGGTAACATGTAGTTATAACTTCTTAGGCGATGTTGTAAACATACTACTATATATAGTCTGTATGGGGTGGGGGGCTTGTTTTGAGTAGTTTTGAAAAGTTTTGTAAGTGGAAGTAAGAAAGAGACAAGTCCTCTCAAAAGACCTAGGCTAGTGACGCAGAGTGTGTTCGTGTTCTTGTTTCTTAGAAAGATCAAGTTGTTTGGTTTTCCTAAGAGAACATCCAAGAACTTGTCTTGGAGTTCTTACATTTCTAATAAAAGTTGGATACCTATCAACATCATTTTGATTTTGAATATTTTGATAATAATGTTTCCTTTGTAAGATATTTTTATTATTTTATAAAAATTAATTAATTATATTGAAAAATTAAAAAAACAATACGAGCTCATATTACGTATTACCCAGTAAGAATGAGGATGAGACAAAAATTTCATACATGTTGAATTTGAGTATGGGGATATGGATGAATTTTTTCTTTAAGAATGATATGGGATAGCAAAACCTATCTACGCTCCACCCCACCCTGTTGCCATCCCCAGTGGAAGAGCGGTGTTAGTGGAGGAAGAAAGTCAAGTGGGGGAGAGAGGTGCACTAGTGGAGGAAGAAGAAAAGGCACCGATGGAAGTGGAGAAAGAAAATGTGCTAATGGAGATGGAAGAAGAAGATGAAGGAAGAATATAAGGTAAATGAATCATTTCACAACTTTATTGGGTGGAAGAAGCTACCTTAAGAACATTTGAAATCCCAAGGTTTAATATATTTTCTTTCCAAAAGATCAAACGGGTATTTTTTTTTTTCTCCATTCTTAATCGTATGTCTAGACAATTTGAGTACAGGAACCTTATTATTTGCCTAGGCGAAGGAAATACCACTTTTTTTTATTATTAGTCTTATTATACAAATGGGGTTATTGGACAGATTTTGTTGGACAAATATTATCTGTCCTACACCTTTATTGGACAGATTTGTCCTGTCAACTATTTTGTGTTGGTTTCTTGGGTATGTTTTGCATTTAACGATTACCAAGATTAATCTAACTTTGATTACAATAATAGCACTCAAAGCACCAATGATCATGAATCAAAGTTCTTTCCCTTGGCTATCTGTTATTGTGTTTTTTCAACCATACATATTTGTGTTTCAAAACGTTAATAAATACTAAAGTTATATGCATGTACCTTGTTAAACAGTCCAGCAAAATATCAAAGTAAAATTCCTTTGCTGTTTATGATGATACTATAGTCTGAATAGATTTGGCATTCAAATATTTAATTTGATAGAATAGGGCTTGAAGGATCAAATCTGTGGCCTTGATCCCCTTTATAATGGCACAAAATAGGATGCAAGCCATTATAATGCATGTTCCCTTACATTCAAAACGAAATGAATGCATTAAACTATCAACTACACAGAAAGCAAGCAAGTAACTAACCTAAGCTTGGAAGGTGAAGTTGCATTACCTTAGTTGACTTGTGGTGAAGGGAAAAAACGTTTTGCCAGCCATTGGAAGGGTCTCAACAGTTGAGCTCTTTTCTTGCGCCAGAACCAAATGGCAGCATTGTATTGTTCATTGCGAACTATTCGTGTGGCTTCCTTCCAATCATACTTCTCCATCTCTTCACGTGCAGCTTTTGCCATGGTTTCCCTCAACACGTTGTTGTGCAAAAGTGGCCTTAGTTTACTCAAGCAATCTTCAAGATCTCCAGGATTATACAAATAGCTAGTTTTTCCATCTTGATCTGCAGGGATTATATCAGGAATACCTCCAGCACGTGCTGCCACCACAGGTATCCCTGAAGACATGGCCTCCAAAACCACAAAACCAAGTGTCTCTGACTCTGAAGGCATGACAAACACATCTCCACTAGCATATGCTTGGGACAGTTCTTCCCCTCTTAGCGTTCCAGTGAACACTGCAGGCATACCTTTAAACATTTTCTCTAGCTCCTCCCTGGTAGTTAACTCATATTACTAGAACTTGCCAAAGTCTTTATTTATGTTTAACATTGCTTTATCTATGGAGTTAGAGGAGTATAATATATATAATAGAAGCACGACATGTGGACTAAAGGCACCAGAAAGCACCAGACGGTTTTTTTTAAAAGAAGGGGTGTCATTGTCAGAACTAGTCACCTGTATGGTCCATCACCAATGAAAGCGATTCGGGCTTCAGGAAGCCTATCCATGAGCCTGCCAAAAGCAATGAGTGCCCTTTTAGCTCTGGTAAATCAATAACCAACAATGAGCAGTTTTTGCTGCCCTTCCAGTTTTATATTCTGAATTTTTAAGATTGACTGGAAATCTTGAATGCAAATACTTATCTAAGCTATGAAAACCTCATAATGATGTTCACTACCTTTTGAGAAAATCTAAACTCTTCTCTACTCCAAGCCGTCCAACATGAACTATCAAGGGTTTCTCAGGTTCACCATCGCTGTATGATAATGTTTAAGGATAAGATGAAATGCCATCATTACCAAAACCTGAACACAAGTAAAAAGAAAAAAGGATAGTCCAAACCTTAGTCTTAATCGCATTTCATATGAGCAGTATCGGGGATGGAATTTTTCAGAATCAACACCCTTGTTCCAAAGACGAATCTTGTTAGCTGGATTCCAAGAAGGGAACAACTCCGTCAAAATTTTGCAGCATAATGGTAAACATGACAAGAAAGAATATTTTCAGATGCTATTACCAACTAAGAACAGTTAAAAGACTAGATGAGAAGATTTTATGTTCACCTGCTGTGACTCTCGCTGCTAGGAGATCCCCTGCTATGGCAGCAGATGGAACCAGAGTCAGATCAGCTGCTCTGTGAAGAAATTCTACATCAACAAAAAAGATTAATGTTATATATTTACCAATATTTGAGTCCGAATTAAGAAGAATAAAAAAGAAAGTATGCATACTTATGATCAACCACATGGGTTTTACCAACCAGCTAAAGGTATATCTTGGAATATACCTGAAAACTAAACAAGATCAGCCATAAGTAATACATGATTTAAGAAATTCTGGCATCGTAGGATCATATCATATCAGAATTAATATAAGCGGAAGTGACATGTGATAAGTGTAATAACTTGTTTTATCATGCACTGAACCTCTTTATGTGTATTCATGCTATGAACTCTTCGCATTTTGGTATTAAAAGTCATATTTAAACATTTTCTTTGTTATAGAAGTGATTGTTACTGCGTGTTTTATAGAGAAATGGAAGCTTGAAACCATGGAATATTGTAGTCAACTCTGGCCCCTCTCCAAACGAACAAAAGCCTCGCCCAACAAGAGTGTAGACATGTTCGCTGGGCTAATCCAACTTTCTGCATTGATACCAAAGTAGACTCTTGCCCAGCAAAAGTCTACCTTTTGGAAGTGAACTAAAAAGTGAAAACTTAACGTGTTGCAATATACTTTTGGAGGGAGAACACAAAAAACACCTTAGGGAGCTGCTGCACGAGAGAAAATGCCTAGCAGGGACTTCCAAAGCTCATCATTCTCTTTGCCAATTTTTTGTACACATAATGGCTTAGAGTAGCCAACTCCCCCCCTTTCATTAAGGTTGTATGTGATGAATCTCTTCTATGTATAGTTTTTCATTTGAAATATAAATCTTTTTACATGATTCTTGTGCTTTTTCTTGATGCTTAATGTTACATGGCTTAATCATCTATGCTCTGGGTTGTTTTTAAACATTGGAAAAAATTTAGAACTTGTTCCTCTAGACTCGGCAACTTAGGGTATAATATTAGACATAATATATTATCTCTATGAAGCATTCTATAACACTTGATCCACATGCAAACTTTGTGTAAGAAGAACTAAGAAATTGGTATTTTTGCATTAATGTTTAGAATTCGCCTCTAAGGAATTAGGGTTAGTGAGCTTTTTGTATGAATGCTGGAGTCATTTTAGAGATGTACTGGTTAGAGAAAGTGTACTGAGATGAATTCATGAAATCCAACCTTGATGAATCTTTATCCTAGTCAGGTTATATAATCCAAAGTTTGGTTGTTTTGATTGTTTTAATCTATAATTACCTCACCCTCTAATTCTAATGAATCTCTGTTTTTAAAGTCTTTTGTCAAAAACTAGTAAAATTTCACATTAAACACACAAATCTCTTAGGAAATGATATTTGAACTTTCAAATACTACTTGTATGAATAGTATACCTACCAAAGAGTTAATAACAAGCAAATTAAAATGATAAATACATTCAGAAAATATGTAACTTGAATAGAACTCACACAGGTACATGGGTGTGGTAGGACATGACAATAGGAACACACAATAGTTTTGCAATGATAAGAGCTCCAAAAACCTGAAAGTATGCCAGCAGTAGATATGTTATGTGACAAATAAGTCATATACTAACCCGAAAAGATATAACAAATGAGAAGATAGAGGAATTGCAGACCAACCATTATGCCTGGCGAAGATGCATGAATTATGTCAGGCTTAAACCGGGCTACCTCTGAAATTATTCTGGGACTAAGTGCCAAGGAGAGGGGTACCTTCTGATACAATGGGCAGGGAAAGCTGCATTTCTCAATGGGGTTTGGTATAAATGCAAATTATTAGTATAAAAAGCATGGTCGTGCTAGTTGCTGGAAAAAGTGTTGATTGCGTAAAAAAACCAATAAAATCTTGCAATCTTAGAAGTTAGAATGGTTATAAACACAAATTTCATATGCTTCTTTTGCTCTTCTTCACATAGAAAACCTTGTAATTACATTAGGATATTTATGATTCTTGCGATTATTACATTAACTCTATAATAGAGTCTCCACTGTGTAATTCATGCACAGATATTTCCTCATACGTATCCACAATAATAATCATATCCTTAGAGAGCGTCTCAAATTGAATCAATAATACTGGGAAGGGATTATAGTAGAAAATGTCAAAATGTCTTCACATTCTAAATTGGATATCAAAATATCAAAAATCCACAAGCGATGATACTAGAGAAATTTAAGACTGAGTGCACAAATATATAACAGCAGAATATGAGGCATGGGAATGACAGTTGCCAAATATATGCACTGAATAAAAGAAAGAAACAATAATTAACCTCACGATAGAAGGATAAAAGAATTGTGATTTAAAGCAAAAAAATGAGTATTACAAGTAGAACAAAGGATTGAGAAAGTGAAAAATGAGCTTTAACCTCCAAGATCCAATTAATTTGGCTCCATAAAATTCCTGGGGCACTCCCTCATGTGTTGTCACAACCATCACCTATAACAGACAAATAAACATAACAGTTAGCATGTAATATAAAAGAAAAAAAAAATACAGGACAAATGTTTCAACTCTATGACTATAATGCGCAGAAGCTATCTAATCTAAATTTTGAGTTTTTTCGATAATGTATATAAAGGAAATAAATATGAGCGTACATAGAAACATAAGTACAAAAAGTTACCTCATCTCCCATTTCGCGAAGGCATTTGATGAAGTTTTGAAACCGGTTTTTGTATCCTGAGACATATCTGCAAAATAGACAATTTTGAAAACACATTTTTCCTGAATTCATATGCTGCTAATACCACACATCTTCCGAAAAATGAATAATGCAGATTATAGCTCAAACGTATTTGGAGTGCAATGAAGAGAGAAGCTAGAACCTCGGTGGAGCAATTGTTCATCAACTTTCCTACAGTTAATGTATAGGTACATACATGTTTGGATAAACTAAAACTATTTCACTCCAAGTATTCGGAAATCTAAGATGCAGCACGATCAAATTGCTAACATCAAACGTTTCTGATTGCTAAACTATGCTAATCAATTTGACAATCTTAATTCCAGCGGACCACAATTTAAATCCAACTTCATAGCAGAATATGCAACACAAAGGCTGAGTACAGTAGCAACGGTGTTAAAAGACAAAAATACTCAAAAACTATTTCTCTATTATAGTATTATTTATAAAGAAGTAAATCTAAACCTAACTCATTCTCAAGTGAATATTACCTCTACTTACATTGTAAATTAGTCTTTTTTTTTAGTGGACATATGATCTTCAATAGTGTTGCCAACACATTATATTACCCTAAATTCAGATTAACCAAATGTGGAACTTTGGCATCATCAAAGCCTATGACTAGTGTTTTTAATTGAGATACAGTCCCAGTAACATTGTAATTCGCTATATTGCAAACAATTGTGGACAAATGCAACAACTGATACATTTGCAGAGATCTCAAAAACACCTCAACATTGCGGTAAAAATTGCAGCTGCAAGCTGCAGCTTAAAACCATGGCCATGTCACTTGACATAAAAACTACAGACTAACTTGGTCAATTCATCAAACGCCACAAAGTCAAGCCATACCACCACGTTGATTCCTTGAGCACAGCATGATATTTGCGCTGTTAATACGCTTTTTAATTTGCCTTCATGGCGTTATATGCTACAAACTAACAAAAGAACAAATGAAGAAGAAAAACAACCAATGCAAAAGGCAACGAGGTATATCAAACACCACGCATGCAATGAAGCATTGGACACTAAGCACAACCAAGAGCAAATCAAAAGCAGCAACAAAGGTGACTCACGCAAAGGGAGAAGGTTCAACGAAGAGAGCAATTCTCCGAGGCCTTGAATTGTTCTCATTCTCGGAGCCAAGCAAAGCACCCTCGTTCTCCCCTTCTCCATGAGAATCAACCTCTGCGGTGGTGGTATTTCCAGCCTCAAGCACAAAACTTTTTCTATCCCTCATAGCTTTCAACCCCTGCAAAGAGCACAACCGTGCTTCTCTGCAAGAAAGACTGAAGGGTTTTAATCGTGAGGACTTAAAACGTTGAAATACAGCAGGATACGCGGAAGACGATGAGGAACAAGAAGAAGAGGTAGTGACAGATGAACAAAAGGGTGGAGAAAAGGAGGGACTTGTAGTGAATGCAGTGGCTTTCATGGTTGAAAAGATACTATATACGATGTACGAGCTTTTGAATTTTGATAGAATAGTATCTACTAAAGTGGTTGTGTCGGAAGAGAGAGAATAATCCAACGAAGTTGGAAAGGAATCTACGGATGCAATGTATAATAATGTTAGGATCGCGATACATTTACAACGCCATTTTAACATCGTTTTGAGAACGTGTCAACGTTATATCGGCTCATTTTAATTTTTTTTTAGAAAAATTGATTTCGAAAAGGTTGAGAGTTGGACATTTGCGTATTTCAATTTCATTGAGGACTCTCTCCTTCTTTCGAAACACTCTCTTCTCTCTCTATTTTAGGTTTTCAGTTTCTCACAATCAAGTTGTATTTTTCCATTTTAGGTTTTCAGTTTCTCACAATCAAGTTCTATTTCTCCATTTTAAGTTTTCAGTTTCTTTCACCAAGTTCTCTCTCTTCATTCGGTGAAGGTCTCGGAGTGGTGTCGATTTTTCTCTTTCTTTCTTGTTGGGTGTCCATTTGGTGATTTCGTTTTTTTTTTGTGCAATGAGTTCATCCGGTGACATCTCGAAAAAGGTATGAACTTTTTCCCTTTTTTGCTATCGTTTTTTGGGGTTAGGTTTTTGGTTTTGGCCTTTGGTGGTCATTCTGCTGGTTATTGCTTTTGTGTTGTGACTTTTGGTGGTTATTTTCCTCGTCTTTCCCTTTTCTGCTATCGTTTTTTGGGGCTGGGTTTTTGGTTTTGGCCTTTGGTGGTCATTTTGTTGGTTATTGCTTTTGGGTTGTGACTTTTGGTAGTCATTTTGCTGGTTTTTTCCTTTTCTGTTATCGCTTTTTAGGGTTTTTGGTTTTGGTCTTTGGTGGTCATTTTGCTTGTTATTGCTTTTGGGTTGTGACTTTTGGTGGTCATTTTGCTGGTTTTTCCCTTTTCCGTTATCGTTTAAAATATTTTTTTTTGTTTGCAATTGTTTGTTCGTCATTCACTTAAAACCAAGTATGTTGTTGGTTTGAATGAAATATATTCGAAGGAAGGAGTACGCCGAAAGCGTTTTAAAAGCAAAGCTTGTAGAACTCCCTACACTGGATATAGTCCAAAACTTGATTGATCTATGTAATTTGTTAATAATGAAGTATTTAGTACATGTTGGAATGAAGTATTTGGAACAATTATTTTGATTGTTAATAAATAAAGATAGTGGTTATTCGAATTTTGAATGTTATTTTCATTCCATTTGTTGTTTGGTGGTATTATTTAATAGTTATCCTTTGTGATTGTTATAAAATATGTCAAGTTCTATTACCCCTATGTGGATGGAAGACCAAGTAGAGGAGTTCCTAGGTTGAGAGGGGAGGTCCTACACCAAAGAGACAATTTTGATGCATGTGTAATCGATTACAAAGGCCCTGTAATCGCTTACCAGCGGAAAATTCCACTTTTGTATCGAAAGTTGGTGAGTGCTCCCCAGGCATGGCTGAAGCACTCCCCAGATTTTTCAAGACTGTGTTTTTAATGTTTTGATGATTCATTAACCCTGTTGGCCATGGTTGAATGTGTCCACAACAAGAAATTTCCAGTTCTATCACCCCTATGTGGATGGAAGACCAAGTAGAGGAGTTATGAGGTTGAAAAGGGAGGTCCTACATTATGGACAAAGGTCTGATGCATGTGTAATCGATTACATAGACCCTGTAATCGCTTACCAATGAAAAATTCCACTTTTGTACTGAAAGTTAGTGAGTGCTCCCCAGACATGGCTGACGCGCTCCTATGTTTTTCGAGACTGTGTTTTTAATGTTTTGAGGATTCATTAACGCTGTTGGCCTTGTTTGAATGTGCCACAACAAGAAATTTCTAGTTATGTCACCCCTATGTGGATGGACGACCAAGTAGAGGAGTTCCTAGGTTGAGAGGGGAGGTCCTACACCATGGACATAGGTCTGATGCACGTGTAATCGATTACAGAGGCCCTATAATCGCTTACTAGCGAAAAATTTCACTTTTGTACCGAAAGTTGGTGAGTGTTCCCAAACATGGCTTAAGCGCTACCCAAGTTTTTCAAGATTGTGTTTTTAATGTTTTGAGGATTCATTAACCCTGCTGGCCATAGTTGAATGTGTCCACAATAAGATATGTCCATTTCTGTCACCCCTATGTGGATGGAAGATCAAGTAGAGGAGTTCCTAGGTTGAGAGGGGAGGTCCTACACCATGGACACAGGTCTGATGCACGTGTAATCGATTACAGAGGCCCTGTAATCGATTACAAGCAGAAGAATTCCACTTTTGTACCGAAAGTTGGTGAGTGCTCCCCAGACATGGCTGAAGCACTCCCAAGGTTTTTCAAGACAATGTTTTTAATGTTTTGAGGATTTTATTAACTCTGTTGGCCATGGATGAATGTGTCCACAACAAGAAATTTTTAGTTCTGTCACCCCTATGTGGATGAAAGACCAACTACTGGAGTTCCTAGGTTGAGAGGGGAGGTCCTACACCATGGACACAGGTTTGATGCACGTGTAATCGATTACAGAGGCCCTGTAATTGCTTACCAGCGGAAAATTCCACTTTTGTATTGAAAGTTGGTGAATCCTCCCAAACATGGCTGAAGCGCTCCCCGGGTTTTTCAAGACTGTGTTTTTAATGTTTTGAGGATTCATTAACCTTGTTGGCCTTGGTTGAATGTTTCCACAACAAGAAATTTCTAGTTCTGTCACCCCTATGTGGATGGAAGACCAAGTAGAGGAGTTCTTAGGTTGAGAGGGGAGGTCCTACACCATGGACACAGGTTTGATGCACGTGTAATTGATTACAGAGGCCCTATAATCGCTTACGAGCGGAAAATTCCACTTTTGTACTGAAAGTTGGTGAGTACTCCCCAAGCATGGCTGAAGCGCTCCCCAGGTTTTTCAAGACTGTGTTTTCAATGTTTTGCACTCCCCAATACTTCGAGTTAGAATATTTCAATGTTAAACAAACTTAAAAGGAATAATGAAGTGCATTAACTAATGAAAAAGGATAACATCCAATTGTTTCAGTCCAACTCCTCGTCAATACAGGGACACATCAAATTTGACCCAAAAAGTTAATGAAGAAACTCACTCAACCAAAAACACAAACAAAGAAAATGAATTTCAAGAAGAATTAATCAAAATAGTTTAGGTGTATTGATTTGCTATAATTATGTACAAATGTGTAAAAATTTTCAACAGTATACTTGTGTACAATGTCTATTCACTTGGTATAAAATCAGAATCAAAACAAACAAAACATTTCTAATGCTATATTAATCCAACATGTTGCAGCGTTTGAAATCTTTAGACGTTGTCCTCATCTAGGATCCGATCACATATATACTTCTTCCCAAACGCATCCAATTCCTTCTAAAATGAACATATTGGAATTTAGAAAACATGTCCAGAAAAAAATAATGTAATATTTACAAATTGATAATTTAACCTACATTTGTATAATCAGGCATGATTTTACCATCATATTTCTCCTCTCGATCCCAAATTTCAATAGCTTTCATCACTATTACACCACAATCATATATGGAGTAATGAGAAAAATAGTTACATTACCTTCTTGTTCAACATTATGAGACTTTCAAACATCCCTAAGTTCCTTCCTAACAGCAACAATTTTATCTCTTAGACACAACTGTTTAAACTGTACTTACATTGCTTTTAGAGGATTCCATTTCGTTTTCAACTAAACTAATGGTGTCAATCAAATATTAACCTACAATAGCAGATTTAAAAAGGGGAAAATAATTATTTCAATACATTTCCTAAACATTTCAACTAATGGCATCAATCAAATATTAACCTACAATGACAAATTAAAAAAAGGGGATTTTCAGCTTATTTCAATACATCTGAGTAACCACATCCAATGTGTGATACAGAGTGCACATTCAAGTAATCGTCAAGTAATCGCGATAAAAGACGAAAGCGAAACCACCTACAAATCTCCAAACAACGAAAGCGAAACAACCACAAAGTGTGGGAATACAAAAAGAGAAAGTTATCAGAGCACCCAACCCACGAAGGAACAACGATGACAACCAAAAAACGTCTACTTTCGACAAAAGACGCCATTGAAGGCCCCAAGCAAGACTTCCTCCCAACACTTCAATGGTGGACAGAGACAAACGACTTCCTCCAGAGAATAGGTGGACCCCAGCACCAACGAACAACGGTGAAGAAAGACGACTTCGGTGGCGAAGTGAGAGTTTCAAATGGTGGAGCGAGAGTTTCAAATAGAGCGAGAGTTTCGAATGGTGAAGCGAGAGTTAAGAATATTGGAGTGAGAGTTGAGAATGGTGGAGCGAGAGTTGAGAATGGTGGAGTGAGAGTTGAGAATGATAAAACTGGTGAGAGAGGGTTTTGAATGAAAAAAATGGTGAAGACACCAACAGGTTTTTCAGCTTTTTGCTTTCCAAAAATGCCTTCAAAAGCTCATTTTATCTTTTTTAAAAAATCATTTAAAATAACAAATGACAAAACAACACGTGTTGTTGTCAATTTGTTGTCAAATGAACGTTGAAGAAACATTTTCCATAATGTTATTACCAATCATTCACTTTTTTCTCTATAGGACAAATTCTTTTTATCCACCTTCTGAAATAATTCATGCCCAGGGAAAAGGTGATGGGTGTCGCGGCCCATACAAATTTAATTGCATATTAAGAATGCAGTATAGTGCTAGGAAGTGACTCCTAGGTCGTCTCTCAAGGACCAAAGTGTGGTTCGAGTCTCAGGTCAAACATGAAGTGGGACGGGGGGTTTGAAAGTGTGTTGCAAAATTTAACTAACTCAATATAAAGACATAGATGCAAACAAACTAATTAAAGCTAGCATTGTAATTAAAATAACCCTATTAAAAACCTTAGACAACATACTCTTGCAAACAAATTAACAAACACAGTTAAAATTAATTAAACTCAACACCAACTCAAACACATGAAGACAACTCAACCTACTAATTAAACTAAGTGAAAACAAGAGAAATTAACAAGCCTATTTTACTTCTAGTAAATTAAGTGA
>NC_028358.1:7665425-7679095 GCF_000741045.1 Vigna radiata var. radiata
ATGTGCCTTAAACACACAATAAAACCATGTTTTCCTCCCTTCCCATGCAGCAAAAACGTGATCCACACACCAAGGAACAAAACTTACGTGAGCTAGAGAGAAATTCTACAAAAAGTGCTTCAAACCAAGGGGTAAATGAAAGATACTTTGGGTGGTCCAACCAAGATGCCATGTAAGCAAAGTAAAATGAAATTAAACACCAAAAACCTCCCTTCTCATGTGCAATTCTCGGAAGAATTCTTCACTAAAGACAAAGCCAAAAGTGGAAACATTCTTTGGGTGAAAATGAGCATCTTTTGTGCTTGTCCAAATCGGGTAAAAACTAAATGCACCTTTTCTCTTCCTTCTCCACTCCATTTTCGTTTTTCTCACCAACACCAACCTTCAAATGGTCTCTCCACATCTGAATACCAAGAATGAGCACAAGAATTCCAAAGTTCAACATCAAAATAACACAAGCACAACAAACCCAAAGTCTATCTTCTTCAACCCAACTTCAACACTCACTTTTCTTCAAACTTTTAATGAAAACAAAATCCAATCCCTAGCTCCCCTTGCTGCACCTTCCAGCCATCATCAACAAACAAAATGTCCAGCTCCAAATATTGCTTCCAACCATCAACAAAAGCACAAGAAGAAAAGGGTTCAAACATGAAACACTCATACACCAACTCAAGCCTTTTTCACTACCAAACTTAACAAGAACTTCATTTTCATGATCCAATCCAAGAAACTCAAAGTAAATATGAAAATATGGCAGAAAAGAAGGAGAAAAACGAAATAACTCTTCATTCAAACCAAAGACCCATAATGAAAAATGCAAGAAACCACCTCAAGACTCAAGCTCATGCTCTCAACTTTCAAGAAGAAATGAAAGGAAAATGGGGTGAGGGATTCACTTCCACCAAGCAAAGATAAACAAGATTTAAGTAAGAGTAGAAGAAAAACATGATCTTGGTCATTCCATATCTCCAAAAACGTAAAACCCTACATGGTCTCCAAGAGAGAGTTCATACATGCAAAGTGAAATGAAAAGTGGAGACAAGAAGTGTGTGTCTCGGTCTTGTCATTCTAAAATGCCTTCCAAGACTTAAAATGGTGGGGTCCACCTCTAAGGAAACCCTAGGGTCTATGCAAAGTGTCCCACACATTGGGCTTCTACAATTTTGCCACCAAAAAGGGCCCAAATGCACTTAAGTTTGATTAAAGTTTCTAAAAACGAAATTACAACTTAATTAAAATGGAAGTGACTAAATGTTGAGTCTTGAATGATCATGCCACCTTCCCTAATGCTCCGAATGATGTTTCCAAAATTTCCCTGTACCCAAAAATGCAATTAATCAGCTCAGAAAATTCAAATTAGCACAATTATGAATTTCCGACCAAATTAAGCAAAATTCGGAAAATGGGGAAATAACAGACAATTAAACACAATTCCGTGGTTAAATTTGGTACAATAAGCTAAGTGAAATCAATAAAATATCGACTCATCAAAAGGTTATGAACGGGGTTCTGTTTCTCCCTCCTAACGATGGTAACGCATACAAAGGAGCTTATTTTGTGTGCAGAACTGTTGCGGATCACTGATATTTTATCACAATTAATTTGTTACACTACAGTGGATATTGGTTTTGGATCACTGATATTTTATCACAATTAATTTGTTACACTACGGTGGGTATTGGTTTTGAATTCCAATTAAACCTAATTAAGATAGTTACAATAAGTTGATACGGTGTAATTTTTGGATTAAGTGATAATATATATATATATATATATATATATATATATATCCCATTTTAACATAAATATATTATTTTATTTCAATAGTCTAAATACTATTAAAAAAGATCATACATTTAATAAATTAGAATAATTCATTACACAAACAACAATAAAAGCGCGTATTAGTGAAGATTATTATTGACGGCCTTCATGTTTTCGGTAATGTACTGGTGAAATTGAATATCGAAGGACTTTTGACCTACGGTAATGCCTGTGATGTTTTAAGTTCAAACTTTTAGTATTTGTTACTCAAATTCCCCAAATTTCCCAAAAGTAAAACTCTCCCTTATTCGTCGAACTCACTCTTAGGGTTGTGACTTTGGTGGCAGTCAGCTGGTTCGACGCTACGGCTTGACGACACGAGTTTGGTGGTGTGGACCATGACGGAGGTTCGTCGCTGGGTGGCGTTCTTCCATTCCCTACTCTCTGTTTGAAGCGGTTCGTTGGTTTGAAGCTCGATGTTGTCGCCCTAAGGCAGTTTGAAACGGTTGTTGTTGTGGATGCTGACGGCAGTTCGTTGGTGGCTGTTAGCGGGTAGGGTTCTTGGTTTGGTCCTTGTGAGTGTTGCCATAGGGGTGGGGGTTGGCGTTTCGAGGGCGTTGCACTGAATTGTTGTTGGTTTAGTGACTCTGCCGTTTGGGTTCCCTTCTCATCTGTCTCCCTTTATGGATTCATTTGAAGCTTTGAATGATTTGTTTTGCTCGTATTTTTTTTGTTTGAATCTTTCTGTTATTTGAATCTTAGGGATCCTCTCCTTATGATTATTGTCCTTGATTGGATGCTTTTTTATGCTTATGATCATCTGTAAAGCTCAAATTTTTATATGATTGATGTACTTGTCGCTGATTTACTTAAGTAGGTTACAAGATCCGGAGGCATTTCGCCTTTGTGGATTCCGATCTTTGTTCCCTTTGGATGATAGTTTTTGGATTTTTCATGGATGTTATTTTATTAGAAGATGGTGGGGGATTCGTTCTCATGTTTTCCTGTTGAAATTGTGAATTTGGATTCCGAGCTTTTTTTTTTGGTCTGTTATTTGATATCTTGATTTTGTTTTATACTTCTTTTTCTCTTTTTAATTCTTGGATGATATCTTGATTTTTTTTTCTATGTGTGCCATGTGGTATCTATTTGTATCATCATTATACTTCAGGATTCTTCTATGATTTTGTATGAACAAATTTTTTCTGAAGCATTTAAAGGAAAAGGTAATATGATGGAAACTGAATAAGCTTCTCCTTTAAGCTAAATTTAGTTTATGTATAAGTTAATATGTAGTTAGTTTCATAGTTCTAACTTCTCTAAGAGTTTATGTTAACTTGAGTATAAAATTTATTGGAAAATTTTATTTTATTTTTTCTTCGTATATTCCTCTCCTTTAAGTGTGTTATTCAGATATTTATCCAAACAGGGTCCATATTACTGGATCAGTGATTTTTAACATAATATTTATGATTTTTGTTATTTGTTAATTATGCTTATGATTTACCACTCTTGTGTAACTGGATGAATATTTTCTTGCAAAGTATTCTTGAATTTTTTATTCCTTAAGAAGATTTGTGTGTTATGGTGGGTTAATTGAGCTTTATGCATTTGTTGATTTTTTGGGTTATGCTCTTAGTTTTAAGGCTTACTTTTTCATGGGTTAATTGGTTTAATTTTATCTTGTCCAGGTTATGCTACTGATTCTCTGTTCCATCCTAAAGAAAACAGCCTTATTCTTGAAATTCCTGCAACTATTGCGGCTGTTAAAAACCCTTCTTCTAAGATTATATATGATGAACACAACCATGAGCGATTTCCTCTTGGTGATCCAAGCAAAAGGGCATTTCCCATTACGATATTTCTGGCAAAATTAAGAAGGGACCGACACCATACAATCTAGAGGTACCATGAACATTATACCTTTAATGTTAGCCTTTCATTGAAAATTTAATGCTTTCACTAAGAAGACACTCATTGCCTTGCACAACACTAGGTGATTTCTCCTAAAAGTGTAAGCAGTGTTGTTCTTAATGCACCAAAGGCAAGCAAGCTATTGAGTGCTATTGCAATTGCTTTGTCAAATTGTTCAAGGTAACTATTGTTCCTTGTTTTTTAATGTTTAATTAGTTGAGAAATTTACAATAACGTGTGTGCATGGGCACATCTATTTTGCATTTGCATTTTATGTTTGACTACTATCAGTTACTAAAGTGCTACTTGTTAGGATATTTGGGTTTATGTAGTCTCTTTTATCTGAAATAAATTACACTTGCGCCCTTAGTATTTATCTGAAATAAAGTTTCCCACCCTCTTCATGGTTCCAATCCTCTCTTCACTTGAAAACAAAATGGACATCTCAAAGTTCAGTAAATTGGCTATGCGTGGTGTGTTTAATTTGAAAAGAAGGGTGGGATTTTAGATGAAGTGAGAAGGAAAACGTGGCATGATTTGGTATATATGTGTTTAACTTCTCTTTGTTCAAAAGTTTTAGATTGATAAAAATAAAAAAATTTATGATAGATAAGAAAAACAAAACTCATAATTTTTTATTTGGTAACTAATTTTTTATTCCAGAATCATGTGTTTGGAGTAAAGTTGTTTGGCTTTTTATTTGATGAACTTAAATTTTGATAATCTTTAACAGGTTCTACTAATAAAGTATTATATATTACATTATGTTCTTATAATTATTTTGGTATTAATAAACGTATAATAAACGATAAAAAAAATTGCAGCTATAAATTTTGGTATTAATTAAAATGTTGAAGGATTTGGAAACACTTTTACCTTCTATTTTTATATAAGTGGGTTTTTTTGGTGCAGATATGTTGCAATTTGGCTGGAAGGAAGGGATGAAACACTTGTTTAGGAAAAAGATGCTAAAGGATTTAACAAGTCTTCAACTATTTTCCAAAATGCCACAGGTTTTTCAGAGCTCGAATCAGCTGGGTCTTTTTGAAGAGAATCATATATTACTGTACTTTCCCTATAACATTGGAAATGATGCAATGGAATTAGCTTTGTCTTTGGAGAAGTTGGTGAATGAGAAACCTCGAAATGTGCACGGTGTGATGCCTTTTGAGCTTTTTTCTTATTTAGAAGTAGAATTTAAATGTTTTTTTTTGTACTGAAGTGTAAGAAGTTGTAGTGGTGTGACAACAAGTATCTTATGTAAAACATTGCAAATATATTATGCAATATCATTTAATATCTTGTTTTCAACTATCTTTCTCCAGTAGAAAATATCATTTCTTCAGTAGAAAATATCAATTAGTTTGACTTGATGTCATGAAAAATTTCATAATCTAAACTAGTGGAAGGAAAGTAGGGCCTGTGTTTCAGTAATTATCGAAGGCTTTTGTCCTTCGGTAAACCGAAGGCCTATCGAAGGCTTTTGTCCCTCGGTAATTGCCGAAGGTTTCCGCCCGTCGGTAATTACCGAGGGCTTTTGGCCTTCGGTAATTACCGAAGGGCAAATATCGTCAGTAAAAGTTAGCGACAACGGTTTTACGACGGCTTTTTGGTCGTTGGTAATAGGTCTTTACCAACGACTTCTGGCAGTTTCCGAAGGATTTTGACCGTCGGTAATGCCCTTCATTTCTGTAAATAAAAGTATATAAAAGTATTGTACAATTATTAAAAAAGTAATTATAAGTGAAATACATATACATAACTTTAAACAAAAACTATTTACTTATTTATATATATTTTCTAGACAAAAGAAAACTGTAAATATATTAAACATGATTATGGATGAAATTTAGTACATCTTTGATCATTTGGTTAGAAACAAGATACACTATATCAATCCAACCACTCAAAAATGCCTATAACCAATTCTACACTTTATAAACCAGAAATTTGCAAACTATGGATCTAAACAAGTCACAATTTACTTCATTTTCACCTATCAAAACCCCTAAAAATGGACCAAAAGTAACCTAAATTCAACCTATTAACTACTTATGAACTCAACATCAGATTTATGGTTATTTGAAGTTCTAAACAAGTTTAAAATGATTTAAAAACAACTCTCTAACGTCAATTTTAGTTCCAATATCACTATTTAAGAAATTCACCTAACAAAACCTAAACTCATACTAAAAACAGCCCCACAACAGTTCTATTTATTACCCTCAATCTTACATCAGTTTGGTACCAAAAGAACTCCCCAAATCAGCAACATTTAGAATTCAATCACATACCAATTCACAATTTACAACATCAATATTCATCAACATACAATATTCACTTATTCATCAACCAATGTCAATATTTTAATCTCTCTAACATAAATTTACACTCCTAACATAAAATTAAAGAATATATTAGCTTTTCTTGTGTGGTGGAAAGTGAAAACAAGTCAAAATAGATTAAAACCCCTACCTCAACTCAAATAACTCTAGTGGTATACCTACAGACCACAAAATGATGATCAGGATAGGTCCTTAGGATCATTGATCGATAAGGAACTAGAAAAGGATATTGGATGTCACATGCATCAAACCTACTTGCATGTGGCTTAAGCAAAAAATCAAAGAAAAAATGAGTAGAAACTAACTTACTTTATATAGAAATCTAATCGATTGAAGATGTAGACCTCACTATCGTAATCATTTAGACATCTCCTGATCGACAAAGAAAACTTAGGAACTAAAGATCTTAGATAGAAGGAAGATAAAGTCTAAAAAAAAGAGTTCTAAGAAGATAATAAGTGTTTTATATAATAAAACGTGAATATAAAATCATATTTATATTATTAAATTTTTTACATTAAAATAATCTAATATTATTAATTTAAAACCCCTATCAACTCTAATAATATATATATATATATATGAAAAAAATGTCATCTCCGATTTGAAATACGGTATCATTTTAAAATAAACCAATTTAGTAAAAGGAAATCTCCTACTTAAAAAATCATGATAACCTTTTTTTATTATTTTACTTTTTAAATACGGAGTACTAAATTTGAGAAATTAATGTTTTATGATATATTTGATCTTAAAACACTGATATTTTAAGTAGGTTGATTAACTTACTCCTACGTTACATTTTCATTTCAAGATCTCCTCGGTGTTTTTGAATAAAAAAATATTAATGAGATTATTCTCTTACATAAGGCAGGTTTACTCTTTCATGAAATGTTTGTCCATGTGTTTATGTGGGACTTTCAACACACCCTCCTTCTAAGGATAACTCTGGTACCATGTTAAAAGTGGGTTCTAGGCCTAACTCAACCTCACAAAACCGGCTTATAAGGTGAGGTCTGCATTCCACTTATATATTATAAATTGGCCTTATCTCTAGTCGATATGAGACTTTCAATACCATGTACTAAAAAAAATATAAGAGTCACATAGTTATATCGCAAAAAAAAAAATACATATAAGATTTATTACAACCAATCTTAATAAAGTTATTACTCCACATTTGAAATATAAAAAATGGCAAAGAGAATCACAAGGTTGAAGTGATAAGTCATTTTTGAACTCCTTCCCTCGTAGCAGTTCTTCCAAAAGATTTCAGGGTTGATCTATCTCAAGTTCAAATATTACCTTTTTTAACAATTCCGAAGAAGTGACTTGTCATTTAACAATCATAACTATTAGTTGGACCAGAGGTAACTTTTTAAATAATTTTAACTTCATTTACTTATTTCTAGAGGATGGTTCACACCGAAAATTCTGTATCTCTAAAAATTTTAATTTTAACCTCAATTAATATTATTTTAATATTTCTTCTTTCTTCGTAAAGTCATTTTACATCTTCTAATTTTTTCTTTTTCTTATTAAAGTCAACCTACACTCCTTTAATAAATTTTGAAATAGGTATAAATTTTGAAATCTCTTTATAAATTTTTAAATTTAAAATTTAATAATTATTTAATTTAATTTAAAATTTTAATATTATTTAACATACTTTATATCTTAATAATTATTAAAATAAAATTTCTATTATTATAATAATATTATTAAAAAAAACAAAAGTAATTAAATAAAAGTAGCAACAATAAATATTAAAAAAATTGTTTAAAAATACTATAAAAAATATTAAAATTTTAAATTAAATTAAATAATTATTAAATTTTAAATAAAAAAAATTTTAAAAAATTGCCGTTAAAATATTTTAACAGATTTTGATATTAGATAATCATAGTTTTTTTAAAATTTAGTTCTTTTATTTAAAATTTAATAATTATTTAATATATTTAAATATATTAAATCAGATTTATATTACTATTATTTTTTTATTCTTTTTATTTTCATTATTACTATTTTTATTTTAATTTTTACTTTTTATGTTTTAATATATTTATTATAATAATAGAAATTATATTTTAATAATTATTAAAATATATATGTATATTAAATTCATATCAAAATTTTAAATTAAATTAGATTAATTATATAAAATTATATTTAATATATTTAAAATTAAAATAATATCAAATCTATTAAAATATGTTAATGAATTTCGATAAAAAAATATTTTTCAAATTTTGTTTTTTATTTAAAATTTTATAATTATTTAATTTAATTTAAAATTATAATATTATTTATAATATTTTTAAACACTTTTTTTAATATTTATTATTGCTACTTTTATTCTAATTACTTTTGTTTTTATATTTTTAATATAACTATTATAATAATAGAAATTATATTTTAATAATTATTAAGATATAAATGTATATTAAATAATATTAAAATTTTAAATTAAATTATTATTAAATTTTAAATCTAAAAATAAAATTTTAAAAATGTATAAAGAGGACTGTATAGATTTTAAAATCTATTAAAGGGGTGTAGGATTACTTTAATAAGAGAGAGAAAAAAAAATTAGAAAAGTGTAGGTTGACTTTAATAAGAAAGAGAAGAATTTTAATAAAAAAGAGAAGAATTTTGAGGGTTGTAGAGTGACTTTATAAATAAAGAGAAAGTATTAAAATAATATTGATTAAGGTTAAAATTAGAATTTTTGGAGGTGCAGATGAGAGGTTGGAGGTGTAGGATGAAACAGTCTTGTTCAGTCCATGCTTTTGCGTTAACGGTTAACCAGGTTGATATTGGGCCAAACGCTTAAGTTAGAGGGTTTCTGTAACGCCCCGGCAACTTGCAGGGACCGTTGACTGCCCTCACACATCAACATAAGGCTTTTCAGTGTGCTTTGTCCTCACTCACACACTTTCCGAGAAAACTTCCCGTAAGGTCACCCATCCCATAATTACTCTAGGNTAAGCACGCTTAACCATGGAGTTCTTATGGGATGGGTGACATTCCGGGAAGTTTTTTCAGAAAGTGTGTGAGTGAGGACAAAGCACACTGGAAAGCCTCGTGTTGATGTGTGAGGGCAGTCAACAGTCCCTGTAAGTTGCCGGGGCGTTACAAATGGTATCAGAGTCAGGTTCTCTCCCAGTACGGTGTGGTTCGAGGACAAACCAGACGGAAGCTGGTGGGCATGTGACACCCGGGCACTGACGAGGACGGGGAGTGATCGTCGGTGCAAGAGGCATGGTGCAGGGGGCACGGACAAGGAGCGGCTCCTGGCAGGCTTCCAGTGGAAGAGGTACATGGACGAATCGAACATACACCGGAATGAGAAGGATCTAGAGACTGTATAGGTATGGGACTATACAGTTGAAGGATAGCTTAAAGGAATTGATTTGGCTACTCAAATAAAAAAATGCATTTGCTTTTCGGTAGCCTAACTCATAAGAACTTCATGGTTAAGCGTGCTTAACCTAGAGTAATTATGGGATGGGTGACCTTCCGGGAAGTTTTCTCGGAAAGTGTGTGAGTGAGGACAAAGCACACTGGAAAGCCTCGTATTGATGTGTGAGGGCAGTCAACAGTCCCTGTAAGTTGCCGGGGCGTTACAGTTTTTCCCTTCACCTCCACATGCTTCTTCCTCTATCACCCCACTCAATAGTTGTCCCTCAGTAAAAGACTAAAGAAAATTTAAAAAAAATCGTTAAAAACATCAACGACAACGAAAATGAGAGATCCTGAGAAGAAATGGATATCCTGAGAATCTAGCTTCTGGTGTAGAGTAAGCAACTAATAAAACTTTTCCAAGCTAGAAGCAGACGGGGATAAATCCTGTTGGTGTAGATTCTTAATTCTCTTTCCATTTCTTCCATGGTTTCTACAAAGAGGTTTAAGTTTCTGATGGGTGGAATAAATAGGATCAAAGGAATAGCTGAGAAACCCACTGCGAAAAACAAAGATGACATAGTTCTTTGTTTTTTCCTTCGAATTCTTCCACACCCTCCACTTAAACAGGAATAACATCAAAGGAAACAAAGCAAAAGTTGAAAACTTTTATCACAAACAGAAAAAGGGCATTCAAATTTCGGAGGAAAAAGAGAAGTGAAGTTTATGCTTTTGGTGAGTTATAGTCATCACCACTGAGCAAGTCCACTTTAGGATCAACCTGGGAGTTGATTCATTTGATGTTGGGGGTGCTAGAAGCAGTAACTGTAAAAGTAAATTAAAATGAAAATTCGTAGAACCAAAAGGCATCATGCGGGTTAAGTTAACCTGTAAATTCATACTCTAATATGAACGTTTATACATGAAGCAATAATATTACAACTCTGCAGCCAAATCTAGGCTTATTAACAAGTTCAACAAAAATGAGATTCAACAACAATTATAAACATATGAAACAAAGTAGAAAGATTGAGCCAATATTGATATCCGTTGACGGACATTGACATCCGTTGAAGAATCAACGAATCTCCATTTCCGTTGAACATAATCTCCATTTCTATTGAAGATCCAACGAGAACAAAGGCCAAAAATGAAAACACATCAGGAGCCTTTGAACTTAAAGAATAGATGAAGAGATGCAAGAGAAAGAGAGAAGAAGAGAAAATCCAAAAGTGTGGGGATGGGTGGGATGCTTCAGCGTTGCAGTAAGAGAGAAAGGGGATTAGGGTTTTAAAAAGTGTGGGAGTGGAAGAGGGGGTAAGGGAAAGAGGGAAGGAGAAGAAATTTATGGAGCTGGGGTGGGGGGTGCTACGATTGCAATGGCAGGGAAAGGAAATTAGGGTTTAAAGAAAAGAAAGTAAAAATAAAAAGGTAAAAGTAAAATGTTTTTACCAAAGACCATTTTAGTTAAATGGAAAAATTCGGGGAGGTACAGGGAGAGAGGTGGAGGGAGAAATCCTCCTTAAGTTATTGATGTTGGGTCATATTTGGGCCAGCATTAAGGTTATTGTTATTAGGCCAATAGCTTGTGCGAATAAGCAGTTCATAAATTAATAATAGAGTGATTAAAGATATTGATAACTGAATGTAGGATAAGAAAGTAATTTTCGAGTAACAGACTGGATTTAAAGGTAGGTTCGTTTTATTGGACTTATGTTAGTTTAAGGGTCGATGAAATAGCTTACAAATAAAAGGTTAAGCCGTAAAGGTATGTAAGTTTTACCAAATTCTGATATTTCATTTTGAGTTAAAGATCATTGATCAGTGCCTGACTTGAGAATCAGAGTACCTTTTATAGGTATCCTCCACCTGGGTACGAACCTGAAGCATTGGGAGTAAAAGGTTCAGAGGTCAGGAGGACAAGAAGGCTACGACGTGGAGGTATCTCTTGGTCTCGTTTAATTATATACCGTGAATGTATTTTTCATTTAACAAGTATAATGCTTTTCTCATTAGGTGAGGATTTTGGTTGTTGGATGAGGAGATCCTGAAATGACTTCTTTTATTTGCCTTCAAGTTTTCAGTTCTCTACAAACAGTTACTGGATAGTAACTTCTATCTCCAAAAGAAAGTGTTTAAACCATAGATTTGACATGAAATAAACAAAACTCATGATATAAAAAAGAATGAAATAAGGAATAATGACGTCGGAATGTCCTCTTCTATTGACTGAAGCAAACCCTTTAAGCATGAACATATGTGAAGGTATGAGATATACACACCTCTGAACACTAGCAAAGTTACAATTTTACAAAAGGCAAAGTTACCATAAATTTGTTAATATGATAAAGAGATGCCAATATCCTCAACACATTACCACTAAAGAATGAACTTGGATTTGAGACATGATCAAGAACCTCGCACATTCTAAAGCTTTGACTTGCTTTGCTTAAAATGATAATGAGAGAAAAGGCCAAGTATATGGTGGATACATATGAGATCTTGATCACGGTCAAAGTTTACATATTAATAACTTGATTGTAAAAGGTCAGTCACCTACAAATTGACCATGAGAGGATAGTCTAAATATAATAATTGGTCATAAAAACTTCTTCATCCTAAAACAATAGAATAAAAATTGCCTACTAATCAAATGGCATTACTCTCTCCCAATGTTGGTTCTAACCCATCAACTCCCACAAATATTGCACCATCACCTGGCATAGTGGATGTTGATCCACATTCTAATTCAGCCGCCAATGAAGTCGAAGAAGGTTCCAACAGTCGTCCAATGATTACATCCGTTGGAGGAGGGTAACAAAAAAATTTAACTCAATTAATATATATATATATATATATATATATATATATATCATTGTTTTATTATTCTAATGTTTGATTTTAATTTTGGTTCAGGTTTTATCCTACAAGAACTGCATGGAAGGCAATCACAGCTACCATCAAGCAACAGTTTGATGAGCCATGGCTAACATGGGGATAAATCCCTAAGCCAACTAGAGATGTTTTCTTCGACCGTTTTAAGGTACACAATTTTATAAAATGTTTTCTTCATTTCTCCATCTTCCTTGCTTGCTTTCCTCTACTACTTCAACCTCTACTTCTCCACATGATTGATCTTGGATATAATAACATGCTTTAATACTAAATGACTTATGTTATATAGATTTTCATCTTCGATTCTACTTATTCAAACCTATTCTTTGTAATATAGCAGAGAAAGGTTTCATGGAAGGTTGAAGATGAGGAAAAAGTAAAAAGAAATTATCACACCAAGGCATCTCATAGACTCTCAAAGATCTATAAAAAAGCTAGAACCCTAGGAAAAAACCTGATTGGCTGGGGGATGATACTTGGAATGCTCTTCTGGAAAAGTGGAACATGTTACTTTATAGACAAAAGTGTGAAACAACTAAGAAGAATCGGACATCTGAAAAGGGTGGTTGTTAGCACACTAGAGGATCTATTAGCGTGCATGAGCATGTTATTCGTTTGGTATGTGATAATGACATATTTTACCATGATTTCAGTGATGAATCAAGAAAAATTGTCAACCCTTTCCTAACTTTTTACCTTGTAAATCCTTGTTTTCTTTTACTTTGATTAAGTGGTTGCACCCCAAGCTTTAATGAGATATTTTGTTCACTAATCCTTGCTTTTATGTGCTTAAGGTAATTGGAAGAAGTCTATGCATCAAAGGAAGGCACTAGAAACCAAGAANAGCAAGAAAANCANCAAAAATGAAGAATCAGAATTCTNTCAAATNAGGCTCGAGCNNCCCGAAAATGGGGGCGCTTGAGCGNNACTGGGTCAGAATGCCAGAAAACTGGCCATGTGCACCAACTCCTGAGCTTGTCTGTCTNACNTGCGCCCGANCGCCCCATTTTGGGGGCGCCCNAGCNCCAACTTNGCTGACAGGGCAGATTTGCCCTATTTCAATCAGAAACGCGAAGAGCTTTGGATCTTTTGCTNCCCAGACGCATTTTCTCTGATTGNGANCTCTTGGAGCGAGCTAGGAGCTGTGGGAACAGTCCTTCTTCTTCCTTGGGTTCTCTTCTTTCTTCCATTTCCACCATTGTTGTAAGCTTGAGCTCTCCATTCATGGAGAGCTAGTTTCATTATTGTTGGGGGATTGATGTAACTACTAAACTCTTATGTAAAGCATTTTGTTTTGAATGAATATATACCTCTTTCATTGATTGTTAGTGTTTAATGTCTTTTCTT
>NC_028358.1:7679865-7684442 GCF_000741045.1 Vigna radiata var. radiata
TTTGTTTATAATTTTCTGTTTTATAGTAATTACTATTTTCATATTTTTGGGGCTAACTTGTGGCTCGAGTTTGGTTGTTCTCTAGTGTATGCAGGGAACTATTCGTACAAGGAGGACTGTGTCATCTGAACCACTCCTTGTCGACCCTGAGATCGAGAAAACAACTCATAGAAACAACAGTGACACTAGGAGACGACGAGTCATTAGTCAACAAGCTGCACCTGAATCTTCGACTTCTCTCAACAATCAACCTATTGATCTTCTGGATACTTCTTTTGTGAACGAGATGGATGGCACAGGACCACCTCCACGAAGAACCATAGGGGACTCCATTGCTTACACTNGCCCGAGAAATTTCTCAAGCATTGTGAGGCCCACTATGAGTGATAAACTTNCAGAAATGAAGCCAGCTCTACTCCAACTCATCAGTTCTAATCAATTCTCTAGCATGGATAATGAAGACCCTCATGCTCATTTGGTCACTTTTTATGAATTGTGTGGCTCTGTGGGTGCTATGGGGGAGGAGGAAGAAGCATTGTATATGAGACTCTTCCCATTTTCTCTGAATGGCAAAGCAAAGGATTGGCTTCAGTCACAACCTAATCAAAGTTTGACTAGTTGGGAGGATGTGGAACACAAATTTCTTGCTCGCTTCTTTCCACCATCTAAAAGCACAGAGATAAAGGCTGCGATTGCTACTTTTGTCCAAGGAGTAAATGAACCACTGTGTGAAGCCTGGGAAAGATTCAAAGCTTTATTGAGGAAGTGTCTCAGTCATGGCTTTAGCTTGGAGATGCAAGTTCAAATCTTCTATAATGGTTTGCAACCTCATACAATGATGATACTTGATGCATCTTTTGGTGGGTCGGTTCTATTAAGAACTGCTGATGAGGCCATTGCTGTTATTGAAAACATGGTGTCCATTGACATGCGGAGCCGACGTGGGAGGACTCAAGTTCAGAAAAGAGGAGTTTATGAACTTAATGCTCAAGATGCAATACTTGCACAAAAAAAACTTCTTGCCCAACAGATGGAAGTCCTACCCCAAAATATGGCCAAGTTACCTTAGTAGTTGCAAGCAATGCAAAACCAAGCTCAACCGCATCATCAAGTTATGAGATGTGATTTNTGTGGAGATAATCATCCTAATGGCCATTGTCAAGTTCCTAGTGGTTCCCAATCTGAAGAAATCAACTACATGGGGAACCAAGGAAGACAAAATTTCTTCAACAACACCTTCCCTAATCCTTCCAATCAAGGGTGGAGACAAGCACAAGGAGCTTCTGGTAGTAGAAATTCTTATCAACCTGCTCATCAATACTCATCTCAGAATGGTAGGAATACAAAACTATAATAAACATTACAGATGTTCATGCAACAGTCCATCCAAAACCAAAAGAATACCGATGCATCTATAAAGAACTTGGAAGTGCAAGTTGGTCAGTTGGCCAAGCAATTGGCAAATCAACAAAGTGGACAATTTTCTGCTAATACTCAAGCCAACCCTAAGGAAGAGTGTAATGTCATATTCACTAGAAGTGGAAAAGAGGTTGGGAGGAAAGGAGAAGAAAAAGAAAAGAAAGAAGAAGAAGAAGAGAAGGAAAAGAATGAAGAAGAGAATCAAGGAGAAAAAGAAGTGAAAGAAGAGATTGTTGAAGGAGAAGAAGAAAATAAAGGAAAAGAAAAAGAGAAAAAGAAAAAAGAAAAAGAGGTTGTGAAACACCTTCTTTATCCCAAAATCCCCTCCAACAGAGAAAAGGAGAAACAATTGGCTCGATTCAAGCAAATATTCAACCAGCTTGAGATCACTATGCCCTTGACCGAAGCACTACAACAAATTCCTGCCTATGCAAAGTACATGAAGCAAATCCTCAACAAGAAGAAAAAGTATTTAGATGAGGAAACAATTGAAGTGTAGGGAAGTTGCAGTGCCATCATGCAAAAGACTCTCCCTCCAAAATTTAAAGATCCGGGGAGTTTCACCATCCCATGCACCATTGGAAACCATGATATAGGGAAAGCTCTTATTGATTTAGGGGCTAGCATCAACCTGATACCCCTGTCTATGCTTAAAAAGATTGGTGGTCTTGAAGCCAAGCCAACACGAATGATGCTTCAATTGGCATATAGGTCCATCAAATACCCTTATGGTGTGGTAGAAGACGTGGTGGTGAACATTGATAAGCTTCAATTCCCGGTGGACTTTGTAGTGATGGAGATGGAGGAAGATGCAGAGATACCGCTCATCCTTGGAAGACCTTTCATGAAGACAACTAAGGTTGTCATTCATATGGAAGAGGGAATACTGAAATTAAAGGACCAAGATAGAGAGGTAACTTTCAATGTCTTTGAAGGTGGGCAGCTAAGTCATGAGGAACAGACTAGCCTTGCAGCAACCGATGAAGTTCTATCAGTTACTAGTCTACCAAGGCAAGTTGCTAAGTTGGCCAAAAAGAGCCTAAATTGTTTCTCTCCAAAAGTGAAGAAGGAGGATGGAGATAAAGAAGAGAAACTTGCACACCAACTCCCTGTTGTGGAAAGTAATGAACCCAAACCTGGCAAACCAGTGAAGCTCAAGAACAGGTTATGGGTTATTAAGGCGATAAAGGCAAATGGGGTACTTGAAATTGAGGTTCCCTACTCAAGGAGAGTCAAGTTGGTGATAAGAAAATTGGTGAGATTATGTTGGTGTCATGAAAGGAAAAAGCACACCAACATCAAAAATCAAACTTGAGCATAATGGTGTCAAGCTAATGACGTTAAACAAGCGCTTACTGGGAGGCAACCCAGCTTTCTAACCTTTTCTTATTTGTGACTTTGTTGTTTGAGTGTGTTTTGATTGTTTGAATTTGCTTTAGAATGTTTTAGTTTAATTTGATTATTTTGGAGCATGTTAGTTTGAATTGTAACTTGTGTGAGGTTAATAGTTGCATTGGTGTAATGTTGAGTGTTGTGGTGAATTGATGTGCATAGGAGTGGTTCAATCTGTTTTGATGTGTTATGGTGTGTTTATGTATGTTTTATTATGTTTTGTTAATTTTAGGTATGTTCAAAGTGTCAAAAAGTAAGGCCTTGAGTTGTAGAATTAGAAAGCTTTGGAAGTGTGCACTTAATTTGTCATTCTTGCACTCAATTTCACTCTTTATGGATTTGATCAAGTTTGTATAGTGAAAACATACTGATCTGGGTTGAATTGAGTGCCAAGAAGTGTCAAATTCCAAAAATCATAGGGTGAGTTGTCAAATTTTGCAGAATCTGCAATCTGGTGTGGCGCTCAAGCGCCCCGAAAATGGGGGCGCTCAAGCACAGACTGCACAAACCCAGTTTTCTGCCATTCTAACCCATTTTCGGGGCGCTCGAGCGCCCCGAAAAAGGGGCGCCCGAGCCTGGCGAGACTGCAACTCTGGTTTTCTGTTCTACTTCAAATTTTTCATGCTCCAGC
The DNA here is from genome assembly GCF_000741045.1 of Vigna radiata var. radiata. Lineage (NCBI taxonomy): Eukaryota > Viridiplantae > Streptophyta > Magnoliopsida > Fabales > Fabaceae > Vigna > Vigna radiata. The sequence continues at coordinate 7,683,308 of NC_028358.1, forward strand.
CTGTGTTTTGTGATTTTTCTTACATATTTAGTGTGTTTTCTACCTTGTGAACTCATGATCATGCAATCTAATGATTGTTTGTTACAAATGCATACTTATATTGTGGGCTCGCTTTGGCAAACTTTAGTCTCAATCTTTTTGTGCAGAAATGCCTTCTTCATCTGACTCCAAGTGAATTAAAATGAATGCCACCACACAGAGAGATGTCATCAGAGGAATATGCGGCCGTTGTAGCATGGCTTGGGGACCATCCCTATTCTACTGGGGGAGGTGGAGCCAGCTCATATGGTGCAGCAACTGATGATGATGAGCAGAAGGAAGAAGATGATGAGGATGATGCTGATGAGGATACAGATATGAGTGATTAAAGCACATATTGAGTTTCACAGGACCTTTTATTTTGCTTTATTTTGTTACGCTTTCTAGTTTAATTGCTAAACTTTGTTGAAAGTTAGTTCTTAGTTTAGGATTTAATGAACAGTTTGTGTTTCAACTTGGATGTTTTGGTTGAGTTATCTGGCTTGATAGACTATGCTGATCCATGATGCTTATGCCTTATGTTTAATTGCGATCAGTATTTATGGCAGTTGCTTGTTGATGTTTTTGGAACCTTGAGTCAACCTTGTGAGATGTTGTGCCTTATATTTTTCTTGTGAATACTATCATCTTATATCACAACTGCCTTTGCCTGAGTTTCTCTTGTTTGAATCATTTGCTTGCTTGTCACACATGATCAAGGCCATGTTTTTCTTCTACCTCAAATAAGCCAATACAAACCTGTTGGACCTTAATGAAATATGTTTTCCCTCTTTGAACCTTAAACCTAATGAAAAATCCCTGATTTCCCTACCTTGAGCTGAGTAGATTATTCATGTTTTCTGCAGGAGAATTGTTTAAAGTTGGGGGAGTTTGTTTTGTAAGGGTGTATTGAGAAAAATACAAAAATAGAAAAAATGAGGAAAAAGAAGAAAGAAAAAGATAAAAGAAAAAGAATTGAATGAAAGAAAGTTGGGATATAAGTCAGAAAGTGGTTGTAATTGAAGTGAAGCAAAAGAGAAACTGATGTGCATGATTTGAACTGTTTGATCTCTTAGCTCAAGGTACTTTGTTGTCCTGAAAAACCATGTTTTTTTCT
>NC_028358.1:7685802-7698962 GCF_000741045.1 Vigna radiata var. radiata
ACCTTTGGTTGTCTTAAAATCTCATTTCTTAATGCGGAAATAATCATTAGGTTTTCCAAGGGATTGGAGTCTAATGAGGAAGTCTAGGCTCTTTCTACCAAGGGATTGGGNTTTGAGTAAATTAGTAGATTGACATTGACATTTTAATGAAGAGGAAGTNGTTTTNTATGNATAAGAGTGAAGTAGGTGAAATCATACCCCCAACAATATCATTCCATTTCATTTCTAATCTCTCCATTTCAAAGTGTTTGAGTGCTTAAGATCACTTTTATCATTTAAGTTTTATAATTACTTTAATTACACTAAAACTCAAATTATGGAAACATTCTTTAGTCTAGGTTAGTTAGAAATTATACAATTGTCTAGTGCAACGAGTCTCTTGGGAAACAATATCCGGTCTTACCGGTTTTATTACTTGAAACGATTTGGTGCACTTGCCAAAGTCTCAACAGTATGTAACTTGTACATTTTATTTCTTAAATTTGTAATCATAAACTTTACAAATATTTCTTAACAACTCATTTTGTTTGTAGTCACAGGAGCTTGGTCGGTTTGTGCATGTTGATGAAATATTTCAACAAACACATATTTGTCAATCAATAGGGGACTTTGTGGATGAAAGGTCTAGGCGGACCCATGTAAGTTTCTACTAACTCTATCACATTATACATTGTCAGTTTTCAAACCTTATGTTTACTGATAATATTTATTCCTTTAACAGAAACAATTTCAAGCAAAATTTTCTCAAATCAGATATGAGATTGCATTTGTTGATGCCTCAGCATGTAGTCCCCTTTACCCTGCGGAAGAGGAGAGATTGAGAAACCAATGTTGGTTAGATGCTTCTGGTGAAAGATACAAGGGACGTGTATATGACATTGGAAATGTCAGTTCCCAAGATGATTGTGTCGATAGTTAAATCCAAGAGACACAGACATCTTCTTCCACACAGCAACCAAATTTACAAGAAATTAATAATCTTAAATCACAGGTACACCAATATGGCCAGCAGCTTCAAATGGTTCATGGCTTTATTGGTGTCCTCCTCCCATTCCTTCCACCTTCAGCAACCGTAGCTGCACAACAATTATTAAACTTTCCAAATTCTCAAGTTCAAAATGAAGCACCCAATGACCACCAAGCTCCAGACCAGCAAGCTCCAAACCAGCAATCACCAGTCCATCAACCACCAGATCAACCAGAAGATGGAAATGATCATATGCGTCATTAGACATTTTATAGAACTTACTTTCATTATTGTTGAACTTATTTAGATGAAGCTTATGATACCTAATGTTTAAATCTTGCACTTTATTCATGTAAACAATATTTTCTGTGGATTAAGTGTATGTCAAAACTTTATTACTTCTATATGACAATGCACAATGTTTAATATCCAGGTCTGCAAATGAATTGTGCTTATGTTTAATATCCTGAATTGTGCTTATCAATTGTGAATGTTGAGCAGGTCTGTTTGGAATGAACTGGGTAGTGATTTAGATCATTAAAACAATTATATACAGAAATATCCGTATATAACTTATATACGGATATTTCCGCATATAACTTATATACGGATATTTTCGTATATAACTTATATAAAGATATTTCCATATATAACTTATATAGAAATATTTTCGTATATAACTTATATAGAAATATTTTCGGATATAACTTATATACGGATACTTCTGTATATAACTTATATACGGATATTTTCGTATATACCGCTACCTACGATCTTATATACGGATTATGGGCCATATATAATCTGTATATAACCAAGTATTATATACGGATTTTGGGCCTTATAAAACGGATTTTGGCTATAGATAATTGCGATTTTTCTTGTAATGCAAGTTGCTTCTCAAGAATAAGATCTGTAAAACTCTTCTCGTTCTTGATTCTTGGAGCTTTTGATCAATTTGTAAAACTTCTCAAATTAAAAACAATCGGATATGAAAATATAAGTATGTTCAATCTTTTTACAAAAATCAAACAATGCGTCAATATATAGTTTGTATCAGTCCTGCCACCAATCAATCAATTAACATATTAATGTAATCGGTTACATTAAACACATGTAGCAAACTTATAGCAGTCAAAGCACATAATTGAATGTTTAATTAATGTAATCGATTCTCATTAAATGCTTAGTTAAAAACATTTAAAAATATGACCATTATAGTAGTTATGAAAATCATAAGTCAATTTTCAAATCTTAACAAACATAATTGAATACATAAACCATGTAATCGATTAAGCTTTAACACTTAGTAGATTTTTGAAAACTTTTCTTTCCAAAACTCATCACAACACATTTTGAAAAAGATATGTGCAAACACACGAGTTTTAATCGATTCACCAATTAATGTAATCGATTCAAAACTAGTTGTTTTGCATCATTTTAAGACTCAAGATGTTTGATGACCTTAATTGATTATTCTAACACTGTAATCGATTAAGTCATGCAGATATGTTTTTGTGCATGTGGTTTTCATATCACCAAAACATACATTGTGCATACACAGATATAATCACTTCTCAAACACAATGGTATGCATGAATCAACACAATATCTCAACAAATGTGACAAACAAAATATGTGCATATTTCACACTAAGCATGTACACATTCAACATATAACATAGTACGCATTCATGTGTTTTTATTATCAATGTGTTGTCATCATCAAAAACAAACATCACAGGGATTGGGTTCAACTAACACAGTGCTTCCCCTATCAACAAAAAACTTGCTTAAAATTTCTCATAATTACTCGTGATAATCAATTGTGGCAAGTCATAATTGGTTACTGATAATCGATTAATTATAAGTTGATAATCAATTATCTTGAGTATAAAATGAGGTTTTCTTATTCAAAACGAATTTTAACGCAACCTAAGGCAAACAATACATATAATCAAAGATAAATTTTTCTTTTTTTGTTTTGTTTTTGTTTTTGTTTGTTTGAATTTTGTTGTTAGAGTTTTGTTTATTTGAATTTTGCACTTCTATGTTTGATTGTCATGTTATATATCATATTTATTTGGCCATTAATATTTTTCATAACCATTTTCGTTATCATGTCAAGTCTCGGATTTGTTTAATAATTATTGTTTTATTGTTATTAATGTTTTTATAATCCTTTTGATTATCATGTCAAATCTCTGATTTGTTTGATAATTATCGTCTTCATAATCATCCGATTGTTATGTCAAATCTCGGATTTGCTTGATAATTAACTTCTTCATAATAATCACAATTGTCATGTTAAGTCTCAAATATCTTTGACAATTAGATAAAAAAAGTATAAAGTAATTTTCGTATAAATAAATGTAAATATTCTTGTGATTGTTGTTTTTCATATACAAATATAAAATTAAAAAAATAGTTTTATCTATCATATGATTTTTTTGAACATTTGATTATTTGTATTGTTATTTTTTTTAAGTATAAAAAAATCATAAAATCTCCAAAATAAAAACTATTAGTCTCTTTCAATCAAGATCCTCATAACTACATAATTTTTAAATTTCCATCTTAAATGAAAATGCGTAAGAGCAAGGTCAATTTTTGTCTAGTTCACTTCCCAAAAATACAAAATTATCCATGATCATAACCAAACAAACTTCCAAACAATTTTCCAAATAATTTCTCAAACAATCATCCAAAAGAATTTTCTAAAAGAACTACCCTGATTTTCTACATGAGAATAAGTAGGATCGAAATCAATTATTGTCGCGCTTTAAAAAAACAAAATATTGTTTCTTTTAAGTTGTCTTGCATTGTTATTTTTGAGGAAAAATAAAATTTTGAAAACCACATCATCTTTGTATATTTAATTAAAATTTTTGCATATTTAATTAAAGGTGTTGTCTTTGAAAAGACTCTATAAAAGGCTAATAACTTCTCTATCCCGAACTCAAAAATTTGATTTCCTAGATCCATATCTTTTTTTTTCTATAATTTCTCATGATAAACTATGATAGACTCCCAAACTCTGATTTTTAAAACTCATTTATTTTTCCTTAAAATGATTTTTCGTCCTTATCGTGATTCCGAATGCGATCATTATATTATAAGTTATAAATATATTTGTAATATAATATGGTGATAAGATATTATATCATAAAATATTAATTATAAATTATATATATCTTATAAAATATGACAATAAATTATTATATCATAAAATATTATCTGAAAATATCTTTATCATATAATACAATATGATAATGTTATTAATGTTATTAAATTTCTAGGATATTTACAATAAAATATTAACTATATAAATCTTAAAGATATTTCGTGCAAGTAAATATAAATTTTTTTATGATAATATTATAGATAATTTGTATTTATTCTAAAGATAATTTTTTTTATTATAATTAGTTATTTTATTTTAAAAAATGGTTAAATTTTAAAAAATTATTCGTTTAAAAGTAAAATTAGTAGAACAATTATTTATAATTTAAAAAATTATTATTGAAAAGGTCAAATTAGACACATACATTAAAAGAAAACATATCCTTTATATCATAATATAGATTCATGGGAAAATCTCACATATGGTTTTTCTAAATTTGAGTATGTTATTTATTGATAATTGAAGGACTTTAAATAATCGTGATACTTACAATATTACGGAAATAAAAATAAAATCTGCTTAATCTATTATAAAATAATATTCTACCTACATAAATAAAAAATCATAACTGCCTATCACTATTTTATCTCTATCAAATCAAACTAGCAACACTAATAAAATAAGATTTAAACAAAATTATTAATAAAACCCTAAAATTTAAGTTTATCCCAACATAGATTATAAATAATAAAATTTATTATATCTAAGCAATGTATATATTGATATAGCATCATTTTTACTAAAATATTTTATAATATTAAAGTAGATTTTAAGAGTAAGATGAAATAATCAATTAAAGGTTACCAATTTTAAGAATATTTTGATGATATATTAAGGATTTGTTTGTTAGCTAAGGGATTATTTCTTAAAAGATAAATTATTTATTAACAAGATTTCTGATTTTATAATATTTAGTAACAGTTAATATTCTAAATAGTGACCTTATAAGTAGTCAATAGCCTTCTCTATTTTGTGAGAGTCTAGGGATTCTAAATCATTGGAAAAGCAATAACAATTTATTCTTATTGGGCTGCAGTCATTGTACTTGGAAAAGCAAGAATCACCCCATAGTGAAAGGCAACAATTTCTAACTGTCTCTTTCTCAAGTTCTTGGCTAAACCATTCTTATTTCAGGGTGTCAAGGGGAGATTTATTGTTTGCCATCACCAGCAAGTATGTTTACAACACTTAATTTTGTTTGATTATGTATAAAGTAATATATATCTATGATTTTACATCTAGTGGAAAATTTATTTTTTATAGCGAATTTTATATATGTTGAAATCTACTAGGTATAACAAATGGCATGGTTGTCGTTTGTAAATATGAGAAATGTTTTATATTGGTCATATTGATAACAAGTAAAGAAAGTGGTGTGATGACAAAATTGTAATAAAATACAAATATTTCTATATGGGTTGCAATATAGATATAGAAAGTTTTGTTTTTCTATACCTCTTAAACCTAGAACGAGTGTAAATTATTTTTTCATATCGGTTAGATATTATAATTGTCTTTATTCTATTCAACTTCTACTTTCTCGCTTCACTCTGTTATGTCATTTCTTTCTTAGCATCATTTTAATCGGTATAAAAGGTCTCACTTTTTGTTACCTGTACTAACACCAACACGTATAAAAGTAAGACTTTTTATATTAATAGGTATAAAAGGAGACATTTTATACTTGTTTTGGGAATATCAGGTATAAAAATTTGTCTTTTTATAAACATGTATAAAACGTCAGTCCTTTAATACATGTTATGGGAAGAACCTGTATAAAAAATAAATCTTTTCATACCTGTTCTAGGAAGCATTGGTCTTTTATACTGGTTCTAGAATCGGTATAAAAATACGAAAACTTTCTAAACTCTCTACTTCTATACATGTTTGAAAACCGGTAATAAAAAACCTTTTTTAACCATAGTGTAAATGACTTTAGTTGATAGTGTAATTGCATGTAATAATAGGAGATGAAGAGACTAAGTGCCACCAATCATGTTTGTAAATGGCTTCATCCTCCTTCAAAATGGGATAATAGTCATAGTGTAGTTGTAGGGTGATTTCTAAGATGGGTGGTGGCATTTTCTCTTTTCATCTTTAGTTCGACTGAGTTAAAAAAATGTCACATGACATGTTTTCGTTGGATCCAAATGAAAGGCCTCTAAATCTCTATTTTAAAAGGACATCAAACAACACTTTTGTAACAATATTGTCTTCCAATTCGGTAACATTATTTAAATATATAATAATCGTGTTTCTAAGATATGTAGCAATATTATTTCTCATATTTGTATCAACAACATTTCTTAGATATGTATCTATTGGGATCAACTTAAATTTTAGAGATTTATTATTTTATTAGTTTTAGATATAATAATATTTGGTTTGATTTGATAGAGATAAAATAGGGATGGTTAGTTATGATTTTCTCTTTATGTAGGTAGAATATTATTTTATGATAGAATAAGCAGATTTTATTTTTAGGTAAGTTGATATTTTATTGTCAGTTTTATTATTTGTACTTGGCGCAAGGTTCGATTTGTACCTATTTAAAGGTTAACAAAGTTTAATGAAAATAACTCACAATGGATTGAAGAGTAAAATTATTTATATGGGTCACGTTATGAGTGTGTATAGTGAGATTTTCCCAACAGTATTAACATACCTACATTAGTAACACATCTCAAAATGTATAAGTTTATTTGATTCCACTTCTTCATTGTTTTAATTTTTTCCTTTTTTAATCTTTTATTAATATTGCATCAATTTTTCCTTCATATTGCAGGTATAAAAAAATTGAATTATAAGAGTTAGCTTTGAATTCTTTCATCATTCTTCTATCAAAGACTTCAAAATATAATGGATAAGATTGAGGTACTTTTGAATCCTAATGCAAAATGTGTGGTATGTACTATTTCCATATTTATCCTATTGTATGATATTTTGCACTTATATTATACAGCCTTAACTATATTAAGTGTTTTATACACTATTAACCTTAAATCTACTTATTTTTTTAATTAATTCGAAATTAGTGTTTTAAGATATTACTTTTTTCTCATGATTTTTCAAATTGAATTCTTCATTGCAAATGTAAAATACCACTAATTTGTTAGAATTTTTTTATCCCTTTTTAATAGTTTAGTTCTTTTAACTAAAATGTTGTTCTCTTATTTTCAGAAGAGGAAATTTGACCAATATATGAAATGTCATGAAAGTGATGTCCATGGACATATCAATAGAAAGAAACATGGTAAAGAAAATGAAATCCTAGATGATAAAATATAGTCAATGTTTGGTGTCTGCTACTACTAATAGTACCAAGACATCAATGAAGGAGAAATCAACTTTGAAATTTTCAAAAGCTCTAGAATCGTCGCTCAATAGGGATTTTGATAAGTCAAATGAGACTTCACATTATTCATACTTAGAAAATGAAGATATTGAGCTACATCAAACACATAACAAGTCATTATCAGAGGATAATGAAATTCCAAGGCCAGCTATTCCTGTTGGATCTCGTTTTCAAGCTGAAGTTCCTAAGTGGGAAGGCATANCAAATGTAAATAATGATGATGATTCAAAGTGGCTAGGTGTTCAAGTTTGGCCAATGCCTAATATTAGTGAAAGCTGCANANAAGGAATTGGGGAAGGTAGGCCTGACTCATGTTACTGTAAAAATTCAGGATCAGATGAATGTGTTAAATTACACATTAAGGAAGCAAGAGAACTTTTGAAATTGGAGATTGGCGTGACATTTTCAAGTTGGAAGTTTGATGAAATGGAAGAAGAATTTTCACAGTCATGGACATTAGAAGAGGATAAGAAATTTGAATCTCTAATGAAATTTAATAAATCTTCAAAGACCAGAAATTTTTGGAAGCTTGCCATGAAGCATTTTNCATCTAAATCATTGAAATGCATGGTAAATTACTACCATAATGTATACATCCCAAGATGTTTAAGCATGGAGACTAGATCTTTGCATGAAGTTGACAGAGATAGTGATCAAGATGATAACTTCAATAAAAATGATTCATGGATAGGTATGATTATAATTTGTCTTACAATATTATGGATAAAAAAATTTCTATTTTATATATTTTAAGTTCATATATGAGAATAATTATTTTGGTTTGTTGATGGAAAATTCCATAGCCACGGTCAAGCACTTTCAAGAGAGTGAAAGTCATCCTTGAAGATGGTGTCAACTCTACCTTGAGGACCACCTTGGAGCCATCATGAAGCATGGATTGAAGAGTAGCGTAGGAATTTAGGCCATTGTATTAGGCCATGTAGTTTAGGTTTGTTTAAGGCTTGTATTAAGGCTTAAGTAGCATAAGATTTTCCTTAAAGTTAGACATCCAAACCAAGTGGAAAGTGTATGCCATGTGTCATGCTTCCATTAGAGAGGATTTACTTTTTAAAAGGTAGCCACATGGCACCTTAGGAATGGAGAGTTTTTGCTTTTAGTAGTGGCCACATGGCACTCTAGGAATGGAGAGGATCGTGTTTTGTGAGTGGCCACATGTCCTCCCACCATTGGAGGTTAGAAGGCCTCATTTTTGGCCAATGAGAACAAAGGTGGGAGATCATGCTTTTAGGGTTAGAAGGAGACACCCTTGGCCTATAAATAGAGGTGTCCCCACCCTTGTATTTCATCTTTGATTTTGAGTAATGTTATGCTGCCCATTTTTGGCCATACTACTCATCTTAGATCAACACTAGAGCAACCCATGAGGCCCCTCTAGTCACCTTCCTCCTTGAGTTGGCCTAACCTTTCTTGAAGCCATCAAACACTACACCACCACCATCATATCTCCTAGAGGCTTTGAGCTTCTACACCATTCATACAATAGCTCATCATCCTTGGACCATTTACCACCACATTTCCTCATCATTCATCCAAGGAAACACTCCTCCATTGCATCCTTCTAAGCTTTGGCCTAACCTAGCTTAAGGAGTTTGCCATCATTTGTCCTTCAATCTTCTTTAGGTTTTATAAATTAAAAAAATAATAATAATATTGTTGTCTATTGATGTTACCACATCATATAAATAAATTTATGTTCACACTTGCATTATTAATTTATATGAATATTCCTTAAATTTATTTTATTGTGTACTACATTCTTTTGTCCATAATATTGAAAGCATATATGCATAATTCTAATTCACAATTATTCAGTGAAATTAAATTATTATAATTTTGGTACATAATTTCTTATTACAGGAAGGAACGAACTTCTTATAACTTCACCCTAGATTTGGGGAAAGCGGTCTCTAGGTAGAGAACATATATGGTTTTATCTATGTAAGTCTTATTTAATGCACCATATTTTTAAGGGTATGATTTTGGATGAATGTACTATTTATCAACTTTGACAATGTTGTTGACTATTTTTTTTTATTTAATGTAATATGTAATATTAAAAATTTAGTCAGTTTTTAATTATTTTTATATTTCTTTAATTTACTTATTACGCATTGATAATTCATATTTTTTTAATCATAATTAAAATAGTTACTTGTGCCAAATATTGAAAATTATTCAGGTTCAACTTTTGATGTAGCTTAATAAGAAACACTTAATCTAAACATTGGTATTAGATTTAAGCTTAAAATGTTTAAATTATTACAATATTTTAAAGTTAAATAAAGTATTTAGTCATGACTTTTAACCAAATAGTAAATCCATTAAGTCACAAATTCAATTCTCATAACACATTTGTAAAAGGGAAAGATAAAAAAATATGCTCACTGACATCATTTTGTCGCCTAAGTATATGGAACGAAAAATTTATGAATTAGTTTTCTATCTTTATTTTGTTTGAATTCTTGGTTAATCTCATTTTAACTGTTGTTTTCGTATGAATGTTTATTTAAACCTGTTTGTTCGACTATCTTATGGAAATTGACCTTGTATAGTTGGAAACTATCGCTACAATAAAAGTTTAGTTTATCGATGAATCATGTTTGTCTATAAATACTAAAATTCATCAATAATATTAATTTTTTGACGATTGAAATTTCATTGATAAATACATTCTCAAAAATAATCACCAATAGATTGTCAATAATTATCAAAAGTCTATTCGTTAATAATTATTGATGACTTATACTCCCATCATTAATTACCGAAAAACTAAGATCATTTGTAATTACTGACGACATCAAATTGTCGGTAGTTACTGAGAGTCACAATCCATCAATAATGACATGACAAAACAGGTTACATTATCGACAAATCATGATCGTCAATAATTACTAACGGATCATGATTATAGGTAATGACATGAAAATGGATTACATTACCTATAGACCAATCTGTCGATAAATCTATCAATAAATTTGACAGCAGGTTCATGTGTTGTGGACAACATTTCCTATCCACAACAATGAACCTGCGGATAATACGATCAATACAAACAAATGTCTCAATTTAGACAATACAGACAAATGTTCTAATTTTGAAGTCTTATTTCTTTTGGAGGTAGCACATTTGTTGTGGTAATCTGACAAATTCCAATGTGTCATCAATGAACTTCATATGTGCTTCCTTACCCAAAGTCGTGTGCGCTAGACGTGATGACCCAACATCAACTAGAGTTGAAGCATTTAGGGCTGGTAGCACCGGAGGAACCCTTAAAATGTAACGGGGATACCTCCTTGGCTTTTCTATAACCTTTCCTTTGTCAACACCAAAAGGACCCTTTCTTTACATTACTACAATGTGGAAGTATAAAAATAAATGGCAAAAGACAAATGTACGACTTTTGTACTTACTATGACTCATGTTTTTATTTCAATTTTTAGTTATGGCAAAACACAATGGTTTTTCTAATTCAATCATTGTCATCATCATCATTGTCATTATTGTTAAAATTGTCAATGTAATTATTTTTATATTTCTTTAATTTACTTATTACGCATTGATAATTTATATTTTTTTAATCATAATTAAAATAGTTACTTGTGCCAAATATTGAAAATAATTCCTATTCAAAATGTGGCTTAATAAGAAACACTTAATCTAAATATTGGTATTAGATTTAAGCTTAAAAGCTTGATTATTGGTGGGTAATTGTTGAGAGAGATTACTTGAATTGTATAGAGGTAAAGTGAATTAAGTCAAATCAAATTATGATGTTTAAATTTTTACAATATGTTAAAGTAAAAATTGTTGTTACATTCGATCAGAATCCGTATATAACCTCTAAAATTCATATATAAAGTGGTGTTATATACGGATTACATAGGCCAAAATTTCGTATATAACAGGAGTGTAGATAAAATTATATATGAATATATCCGAATGTAATTTACATATAAATAGTCTGTATATAAATTACATACGAATAATTCATATGTAATATCCGTATATAATTATATACAAAAAATCCATATATAATATCTGTATATAATTATATACAGAAAAATCCATATGTAATATCTGTATATAATTACATACAACAAAATCTGTATGTAACTTTATAGCTTTATAAAAAAAAATTAAATAATCTCATATTTGCATCCTATAACTAAAAATTTTATATATTTGATAAAAGACAAACAAAACTTTCGAATTAACAATACATTATACAATATATAATAAAATACACAAAAATGTGTATTTAGAAAAGTGAATTCAAATATCTAACAGAATTAAAGTGCGGATGAAAATTGAGATAAAAGATTGAAATATACAATTGCTTTGACATTATAAAGGTTATGTTACTACTCTTTCTCCAGCTTATCCTTTCGGGTAATGCAACCTTGTAAGAACATAAGCAGACAACTAATTATGAAAATGGCAACTCATGTATTTACTGATAGGATTACTCTAAAGTGAGGTGTACATTGAAGAAAAATAAGTGTAGCTACCACCATTGATTAGAAATTCAACTTAAAATCCGCTCCAAAAACAATCCTAATCATAATCCATTAACTCGTTCCCTTTAATTCTGGATTAACATGCATCGAAACCCAATCCTTTTCAACATGAAGTTATAATTAATTACAAGTAGAGTAAAATAGATCAAACACAATGTATGTATTATTCTACCTGGTTATTGGACAGTGTATTTATTATTCTACCTAGTTATTGGACATGTACAATATAACCCAATTTTAATTCAAAACATGATAACCCAGGCATTCACTTCTTGTTAGTGATCATGATAATAAGGTACCAGATTTTCAAAACATTTCCAACCATTCTAACATTTCGTATGATGCATCAGTAATATTCATACAACTTAACCCAATCTCTCTAAATCACCTATTCATAACCATATAACAAAACTTATTCCTTTCTTAAATAACCCTTTCACTTTATTTTCAACTTTATCCATATATTAACTCAATCAAGTCACACTCACAGAACCCGTAACTTTAACTTACACTAAATAAATTCTAATGATTTATAAAACATTAAAGTACATACGCAACAAGACAAATCATTACTCAGTTTCGCAGATACAATTTCCATTTCTTATCCATAAATTAATATTCATTTTTCTAAATTCAAACACCAGTACCCTGTTAATTTACTTCCCTAGTTCCTACATGAATTTTCCCCCTTTATTCCANCTAANACAATATTCCTAAAGAGCACTAANTTCTACTTCATTTCCATACATTCTTCAGTTTCATAAACAGCATCTCAAAATCCCTATTTTATTATTTTTGTATCGAATAGTTGGAATAGAACACTCAACAAAATCTTTCCCAAAATCCCGATTTCACCCCCTTTTTTACCAATTGATACATTGAACCGAACCAAGCATCAACACCCAATTTCCTTTTCCCGAACACACAAATCTATCACATTAAACAAAGCCAGAATAAACATGGAATTACTGGTTTAACCGCATAATCAAATTCTCTACCTTATAACCCTCTGTATCATACAAATTCCCAATTCAATATTAACTATTCAAAACAAATACATATACCCATATCCCCTCCAATTCGTACCTTATCTTTTCCATAACATAGACACAGCTTT
>NC_028358.1:7701172-7730648 GCF_000741045.1 Vigna radiata var. radiata
AAAAAAAAAAAAAAAAAAAACTCAAAGCTTCGACTACTCACCGCCTTCGATCGTCCAATGCTACACTACGGTTCCAATAACAGAGGTCGAAACTAGGAAAAAAAGGGTTCCCATGAAGGAGAACGAGTGTGAGGTCACACACATTGAAGGAGATCATCGGATAATGTGACGGAAGAAGAGACTGCGACAACAGGAAGAATGATAGGTTGACAACACAACAATGAGTGCGACAACAGGGTTTCAGATAGGGAAAATCATGGTTGTAGTGAGTGAGGAATAATCATGGTTGCAGTGAGTGAGGGAGAATCATGGATTGAAGCTATGGCTCGAGAAGGAGGACAAGCTAGGGTTCGAGAAACGGACAAATTTGGCTCGAGGGAGGGATGGAGAAAAGTGAGAAGAGTTTAATCAGATTGCATACTATTTAGTTTTATTTTTTAATTATTAATTATCTCCGTATCCGTATGAAATATCATGGGTAAATATTCTTTCCCGCCAACACGTGCGAATATTACCCATCAATATAATCCATATGTAATTTTTTTCCCATCATAAACAGATTTTTTCGTATAAAATATTTTACATATCCCTATATAATATTTGTATCTAACATCCCCATTATACGTGGATAAAAATTTGTATATAATAATCCGTATATAATTATCATTTTTTTTGTAATGGAAGAGTCATCTGAGTAGGCCTGAGTTCTAAACTTCAATCTTTTCAAACATGAAGAGCAACATGAGATTAATACTAGCTCCTAAATCAATTAGTACTTTTCCAACAGAGATGTTCCCTATAGTGCAAGGAATGGTGAAGCTTCCTGGATCTTTCAACTTGGGAGGTAGAAGTTTTTGTATGATAGCACTGCATTTTCCTTGAACTTCAATGGTTTCCTCTTTAATGTACTTCTTTTTCTTAGTGAAGAGCTCCTTCGAAAATTTAGCATATGAAGGCATTTGCTACAAGGCTTCTGAGAAGGGTAAGTTAATCTCGAGTTTCTTGAAAATCTTCATGAAATGTTCAAATTGTTTTTCTTTCTCCTTCCTAGAATAATTCTTTAGGTAAGGTTTTTCAAAAAATTCTTTCTTTTTTCTCTAATCCTCCTCCTCTCTTTCTTTTTCTTATTTTCCTTCTCTTTTTCCTTTTCTTTTCTCTCACATTCTTCTTTTTCTTTTTGTTCTTCATCTTTTTCTTTTTCACTCAATCTTTCTTTTTCTTTTCTCTCTATTTTTCCCTCATCTAACACTCTGCCACTTCTAGTGACAACAACCTTGCATTCCTCTCTAGGATTAACTTTCATATAATTCCGAGGATCATCTAGCTTCTGAATGTGACCAAGTTGTCTCCCTATCCTTTTGAATGTTGCTTGAGTGATCATCTGAGTGTGGAGAGAGTTCCCTACATGAACTATTGAAGAGTCTCCTCAAGCTTTGTAGTTTTGTCAACTAGAAAGGGTTGTTATTGTTGTTGTGGTGGTCTATTGAATTGTCCACCAGTTTGCCCCAATTGATTTTGATCCATGCTTAAGTGAGGTTTCCACCAGTGGTTGAAATTACCTTGGTGGAATTCAGTGTCCACATATAGTTAACTTCTTGTCCGAATTGCATCCTGCAAGTATTAGACACAAAACCCTAGAAAACACTGTTAGCACAAAAACAAAAATAAACGACAAAAAATACAAATTAAAAATAAAAATATAAATAAGAAAAAAAAATAAAGTCAAAGTTAATCAAGAATCACACAAAAAGAATAACTTAAACCATGAGTAGCCGGCAACGACGCCAAAAACTTGTTTCTTGGATCGGCAAGTGTACCAGTCGCACAAGTAAAATAACATGGTAAGACCAAGTATCGTATCCTAGAAGACTCTCGGCGCTAGACAGTCGTGTGATAACAAGATTAATTAAGACATAGAAAAACGAGATAATTGGTTTCAGATGCTGTCGCAACCAGAATCGCGACGGGACGACGACCCAAAAAGAAAACATGGATTTGAAAAGAGATTTGGAGTCGCCACCATAGTTTATTTTGGTAAACTACGGAAAAACCATAAAAAGGATAAGGCTTAGTCTATGAAAACCGGATTCTGGTTTCGGGAGTCGGTGTCGTGTAGGGAAGGTATTAGCACCCTATAACGCCTACCCTAAGGCAGTACCTTTAATTAAATGAGCAAACTTGATGTAGTTTTTCAAAATGTTTAATTATCCCTGAAAATAAAATTCTAAAGAAACGAAAATATTTTTTTTTATTTTTTGTGCCCGACAAGGATTGACCTTGCTCCTACGTATTCTCAAAATAAGAAATCAGGATTATGTAGTTCTAGAAAATCGTTTGGGAAATTTGTTTGAGGAATTTGTTTTGGACAAGATTTGGATTTTTTTGGGAAAATGAAGAATAAGAGAAAGGTTTTCAACGCAAGGCTGACGCGAATGGTCGCACGTGTGCTTAAACCCTTTGAAATAATTTTTGTAATTTTAAAAGAATAAGAAAAAAGTTTTCAACACAAGGCTGACGCGAATGGTCGCACGTATGCTTAAACCTTTTGAAATCATTTTTGCTTAACTTTAAAAGAATAAGGAAAAAATGTTTTCAAACAAGGCTGACGCGAATGGTCGCACGTGTGCCTAAACCCTTTGAAATAATTTTTGTTTAATTTTAAAATAAATAAGAAAAAGGTTTTCAAGACAAGGCTGACGCGAATGGTCGCACGTGTGCTTAAACCCTTTGAAATCATTTTTGTTTAATTTTAAAAGAAATAAGAAAAAAGTTTTCAACACAAGGCTGACGCGAAACCCTTTGAAATAATTCTGATTAATTTTTTAAAAAAATAAGAAAAAGGCTTTCAACACAAGGCTGACGGGAATGGTCGCACATGTGCTTAAACCCTTTAAAATAATTTTTGTTTAATTTTAAAAAAATAAGAAAGATGCTTTCAACACAAGGCTGACGCGAATGGTCGCACGTGTGCTTAAACCCTTTGAAATAATTTTTGTTTATTATTATTTTATATATTTTTTTTATCTTTCATTTTTATTAATTTTTATTTATAATATCAAAATAATGTTTTCATGTAAATATTCAAAACAACGTAACTATTTTTAAGGAAAGATTAAAAGGTAGAAAATAAATTACAGCTTATAAAAAAATAATAATTAAGTATTAAAAGAAACACTAAAAAAATCAATTTTTATAATTTTTAAATTTACCCATTTTTTGCCTAAGAAAGAAAAACAATATTTAAGAGAAATAAAATAAAACAAGAACAATATTGAAACCGGAATTTAGTCATTAAAAGAAAGATAGCATCAGAAGCTCTAGCACTATTTTTTAAATTTCAGCCCATTTTTTAAAAAAAAATACTTTTTATTGAACATTTGTTGTTTCTTTCAAAAATTGAGAATGCAGCAAAAAATAAAACAAAGCGATAATAAAGACTAAAAGAAACAAAATACAACAGCAATAAATAAAACAAAACAATCAGTAAGAAAAGGAGTGATATAAGAACCAGGATGAGTGCAACAAGAAGCCCTTCTCTTTCTGTTCCTTTACGTTCTCTTTTCNAAATTGGATTTTTTTCCTCCTTTTTTCTGTTCCCTTATGCTCTCTTCCCGAAGTTCAATTCTCTTCTTTTTTTTCTTGTTTACCAGGTGCATATTTATATACACACATTTGTAATATTATTGTGATATTGCATTAACTGCGAATTAATTGTCAATTAGCAAAATAGGGAAATAGATGGTCTTGATTGAATAAAAATAAATCAAATCATATTTTTCTCTTCAGGAAGAAATTGAATACAACAATCAATATATTATTTTTAATTATTTCTTGTAATCATTGCCATAATGTTGATTCAAATTATTACCAAATAAAACAAAATTTCAAAAATATTTTAAAGTGATCTGCATTAATATTAATTGCTAATGGGCATTTTTCCAAGAAAATCAAATCCAATTCATCTCGTGTAGCACCTCTCCCGTTTTATTCACGTGCACCCCCTTTTTTTTCTCTTTTTTTTTCTTCCTTTCTTTTTTTGTTTTTCTTTTATTTTACTTTTATTTTTTCTTTTTTTCTTTTTTTTTTGTTTTCTCGTTTTTTTTCTTTTTTCTCTTTTATGCTTTTTTCTTTTTTTTTTCTTTTTGTTTGCAATTATTTTTCTTTTCTTCTTTTTTCTTTCATTTTTTTTACAAGACTAAACAAAATAGCAAAATAAAATTAAGAATAACAAAATAAAAAAATGAATCAAGTCCTATTATTTAGTCACCTGGACGAAATTGGGTGTTGACAGATGCAAAAACAGAAAATTAAATATGAATGCAAGTTTGATAAATAGCAGAACAAAACATAACAGAGATGAACAAATGTTGTTTAATATGAGATGAGTATGTTGTTGGGGGTTAGATTTCACCAAGTTTCCTCTCATGTATATAAGAATTCTTCTTTATACATTAATATTAACGTCACTCACTAAATCACCTAAACCCGATCTCTCGGCGAATAAGCCTGTCCCAAATTACCAGTTCATGCAATTCCTAGCATTCCTAGTAATTAGATGTGAAGATTAAGAGCTTTAAGAAGACCAAGACTCAAACCCTCATCCTTGAGAAATATTACCCTTGAGAGTAATTTAAACAAGAACCTGAATTGTAAGGAACCTCTCGACACTCATGCAATTCATAAATCATGCTAATGAATGAATTAAACACAGCAAGCGTTGAAGCAGATGAATTACTCTAACAATTAATGAAAAAGCATATATTATTAAGAATCAATTCAAATACATGAGAGTTCACAAGGTTACATCATCCCCCAACAATAATTAGGGTTTAGTTCCCCATAGACATTGAGGAACTAAATGAAGAATGAAGAAGAATGAGATAGAAAAACCCTAAAAATTGGGAATGGAAGCTCCCGCATCCAAATCCGCCTCCAGAAGGTGAGAGAATGTGCAGTTGCACTCCTTCTGCCAAAAATACAAAACCCAGAGCACTTGGGTCCTTTAAATAAAGCGAAAAACAGAACAGAACGAAGTTCGGCCCATGACGCTGGCACTCAAGCGCCCCATTTAGGGCGCTCGGGCGGTTAGTGCGGCTCTTCCTGATGCTCAAGCCTCCAAAATGGTGCCCAAGCTTCGTGGACTCAATGCTTAAGCGCCCCAAAGGGGCGCTCGGGCGGTGGATGACATTCTTCAGCGCTTAAGCCCCCTAAAAGGGCGCTTAAGCTTCGTGTTTCCCTCCCTTCTGGTGCTTTTCTAGGCCTTTCTAAGCTCCTTCTTCTTAACACTTCACCTCTGCTTTCCATATTAATCTCATTTCCTGCCAAAACAAGGGGATTTAGTCATTATTTCATCAAACTCAACCTCAACTCTCTTATTCACACAACTTAATAGAAAATCATGATTTCAAGCAAGTTCTAAGTAGAAAAGGGTGCATTTAGTCTCAAAATTACATCATAGATAACAATATTTTTAACCTTTATCAATCACCCAACAACAACAACAACAACAACAACAATAACAACAACAACAACACTCACAACAAGAGGATGCCCCTACAGATGATCCTATCGCACATCGTATGAGCACCAAAGGCTCATGCTTTACTGCAGATCGTACTGATTGCAATATTTAGTATGAGTTTTTGGTTGATGAGGATCCTCCACGCGTAGTGGTCGTGGGACGACAGATTGCACGAGGCCAAATCATTCATGGTACTCCTTTATTGCCCACTAACTCGCGAGTAAGGATTAATGATGCGACACTTCATCTGGAATATCATGTCAAAGTCTAGGAGCAAGACTCGATTGGTCTTCATCGGCAGTAGGAATAATGTATGGATGGGATATCCTCCTAAACCACAGAAGGTTGTTGAGATTGTTAACAACACAATTTCTATATCAATGTAGCTTTTGATGATGACAACACATTGCTTAGTAACAAGCATAAGTTGTTTGTTGTTATTACATGTTCTTATGCAAATTGATTGTTATATCTGTGAACATGATTTTGTGTTGTGTTACATGTTCCTATGTTGATTGATTGATATATATGTGTGGAACGTGTTCATACGCTTTATATGCTGTGTGCAATGCATCATTACAAAGGTTTTACTGCACATATTTCAAATCTGAAAACCACAAGCACTTTTATGAACTTATGTGACAAAGTTCTATTGCAGTCAACTACATTATTAAGGATTCGACTATGCTAAAATCTTTGTGTAGATTTTGAGAATCAGTGCTCTGTGAATTTTTGAGAAGAAAAGAATTTCAAAATGTTTTCATGGTTGAAGTCGACTATGTGCGCCACACATTCGATTGTATCTGTTATCTGGTTTAAAATTTTGTTACGCTCTTGCTCCCTAACAACTATATTTTTAAAAGTTAGTTGAGCATTGATGACTTGGTCAACTGTATTAAATGTGTTTTGTTTTTTGTTGACTGTACGCTACCTGGTTAACTATTTATTATAACTGTCATAATTAAGTAAACTGGTAGCATAATCGACTGAGAGTCTGTATGAATAACAGAAATCCACAAATAGACTAATCATGAATCAGTTAGAAGACTTTTGATGAACTGACAATTTTCATTTCTGTTTCAGATTTCTCTTAGCTCCAAGAATTCTCCAAGAAGACGGTGGTGATCTTTCTTGAACGAGATTCAAAGGGGAGATTTTCTACGTTTACATTTGTTGATCATTATCTGCACAAGAAGGTCTCTGTGTTTGATCATTCTGAGGCTTGGCATCCTTGAAGATTGCTGAATTATTTGTGCGGCTTGGCATCCGTGAAGACTGTTGGATTTGGACCTGTTGATTGCAGGGGATAGTGCACTTTGAGGATTGTTCAAAGTGGTGTTTGACAGATTACAGAAGAGGGGATTCTTGCTGCAAGTCTTGCTGGTTTATTGCAGCTATATTTTGGTTTTGGGTTAGAGAAGAGATTTATATTTTTGACGTGGAGATCTTCTATAAATTCCTTGTTGTAAAAACCGCAACCATTATAGTGCATTTGCTTCTTGGGTGGAAGGATACTGGATGTAGACATTGTTGGCCAAACCAGTATAAAAACCTGTGATTGATTTTCTCTATCCCTTCTCTTTTACATTCCAATCGACTCTATATTTCAAGCAGTCAACTATGTTTTTCCGCTGCATACATATTCTGATTGCTTGCATTTCAAGAAAGTTCAAAAAGTTTTATACTTTGCATTCAAGATTGCGCAAAGAAGTTATTTCTGAAATAACATCAATTCAGCCCCCCTCTTGGTGTAAAATCAAAACCAACTTGTTTCCCAACAAAGGTAACCATCAACACAGTCAGATGGGAATCTGTTGATGAACACACCCCTAATAACATGATACTAAAAGGGCAATCAGGCATCATTAATGGCCACTATGTCTGCATCTGCAACAACGAGTGGGTCTCAAGGGATGGACTACTGAAACCGAAACTACCTCAAAACATGCTCACGCAAATATCGACATAGCGTGTCACCAATCCTAATCCATCCCAAGAATATACAAATGTCGTATAAAGGACGAGTCATCTGATGTGATTCATAAGGGGACCAGACGACTGAATCGCATGTCAGGGCATCTAAGTGTACCCTAACCTCTACGAAGGTGGAACCCTGCCCACCGACCAACACGCGGTCTTTCTTCCTCATACGGAGACACCATACACTTCTTCCTAGTGTAGGGAAGTGCTCATATATCCAACTTTACAAAGTAAAAATTATAAAATTATTCATAATCCACATCGAAACAATTCAAACAAATCGAAGTGCAAACTAAATGTGCACTTGAAAAAAAGTCAAATAGCCTGCCATTTGCTTGGTCGAAGCCAAGTTGACATCTCCTAGCTGCTCATACATATATATGCTAGTGCATAAATGCCCCAAGCATATCGGCCACATGCGTGTACAACTTTGAAGAGAAAAAGCTAAGACACGCGAATGGATGTAGCAGTCTTGTCAGGAAATATAGCGAATCCAACTAGATGTAACAAATATGTTCAGGCAACATACTCCAATTGCTACTCCTTATAGTGCTCAACGTAAATGTCTTGAAGCCAACTCAATCTGACTTTCACACCATGAGCTGGATGTAACTCAACATCATCTCTGTTGCCATCCACGCCTAAAAGCTCGACAATGGCATGTCCACTTTCTTCAAGGTCCATTTCTTCCAAATTAAAAAGCTATCCTATGGGAGGTACAGCAAGGGTGACATGTCATCTAAAGTCACCGACATCTCACCCACGAGGAGATGGAAACTTTTGGTCTCGAAATGAAATCTCTCCACAAATGCCAACAGTAAACCCCTATCGACGTAGTCATATGAGATGCCGACTAGAGACATCATACTGGAACCATACACGATGTCTTTAATGCCCTCGACGTAGGATCCTAGTTTGTTTGACTTCTCGACGTCTTCTGCGAGCAGAAGTAATAAGTCTCCTCCTCGCACCTTGTGAGGAACTCTCTCCATAATGTGAAGATACACCTCAAATACGAGCCATATCTATTCAATTTTTTTTTTATTAGCAAGAATACACAAAAAAATAACCAAATCAAATAATTATACAATTATAAAAATACAATTATACTATTACAAAATCATAATAACTTCAAATAAAATAAAATTCACTAATAAAAAAAATAAAGTCATTAAAAAATATTTTTTTTTTAATTCAAATCAAATTAACTAATTCATTAATATACTTATGTCATTATAAAATTAATTAATATATTATTACAAACAAACAAAAAAACTAAAATTCCTAAAAAATTATAAAAATTTTAAATAATTATTAAATAATTATAAACAAAAAAATTATTTTAAATTTAATTTAATTAATTCAAAGTTTAATATAATTATAATTTCATTATATTTCATTAAAAAATTTAACAAAATATCTTCAAATTATAAAATCTTCAAAAGCTATTAAAAAAAATCAAACATTCAATTCTATAAAATTATATAAATTTTAAATAATTACAAACAATTCATTTTAATTCATAAAAGTTTCATTCATTAAAATATTTAAATAATTATAAATTAGTAATATTTCATTAAAAAAAGTAACAAAATATCTTAAAATTATAAAAATTAAAAAAACTATAAAATAAATTAAACATTAAATAATTGAAAACAATAAAGTTTAATCAATTTAATTAATTCATTAATATATTATTACAAATTAAAAACAATAAATATTATAAAATTCAAAAAATTTATAATTAATATTAAATATTTACAAACTAAATTTTTTTTAATTCAAATTAAATATAATTAATGCAAATATGAATATATAATAAAGTATTAAAAAACAATTAAATTCTATTAAAAATAAACAAACTATAAAAGAAAACAAAACATAAAATAAAAATGCTAAAATAAAATTAAAAACGAAAAAAAAAGACTTCTCCCTGCACCTCAGTGCCTTCATCCTGCACCTCCTTGTTATTTTTACATTTCCAAATTAAAAAAGTTGATTTCTAGTCAACATGCATTGATAACGTGAACACTCCAACCCTTTCTCCACTCACTCTTCGCATTTCACATTTCATTTTTTAAAAACCTACACCCCGTACTTCCTTCCTTCCCTCTGTGTCGCATCACTCCTCACCCTGTATACCCCACTTTTGTTTCTCCTCTTTTCCTCCTCTCCTCTTTGTTTTTTCTTTTGGTGTTGCTCTGTAGTGTTGCTGTTTGGCTGCATTGTGTCGAGGTTCTTGAAGCTGCCTCCAGATTAGATATTATTTGCTTTTTT
Organism: Vigna radiata var. radiata; assembly: GCF_000741045.1. Classification (NCBI taxonomy): domain Eukaryota; kingdom Viridiplantae; phylum Streptophyta; class Magnoliopsida; order Fabales; family Fabaceae; genus Vigna; species Vigna radiata. Next base: position 7,710,951 of record NC_028358.1, read on the forward strand.
TAGTCTACTCATATTGTTTTGTTATATGTTGTCACTAGTGTGTGGGATTGATGTTTTGTTATATGTTGTTATTGCTGTTTGGGATCGATTTAGGGTTGGGGTTGGGATCGATTTAGGGTTGGGGTTGGGATCGATTTGGGGTTGGTTGGGATCGATTTGGGGTTGGAGTTGGTTGATCTGGGTTCAAATCTGGGATAGAGGAACTGCACTTGGTCTTGCAGTTGAGGGACGCCACACTTGAGAGGTGTGGTTGTTGCTGTTTGCAGAACGGCACTTGGTCAAACAATTGAGTTGAGCCGCACTTAGGAGGTGCGGCTGTTGTTTGCCGAATTTGTGAGGTGCGACAGAGAAGGGGGAGGTACGCTGGTGCTCGCCGCACTTGACGAAATGTGTTGTTGAGTTGCGGTTGGCTGTGAGGTGCAGTAAAGAGTTTTTAGGGTTTTCTTTTATTGTTTTTATTTATGAAAAGTTATATTATTATATTAAAGTAATTTTTTTAATATTTTATAATTTTTTTTGTTTTCGTAGTATGTTTTGTTTATTATTATTTGTTTGTTATTTTTTTTAATTTCTTTTTTTATAATTTTAAATTTTGTATATATTATGTATTATGTATATTTTTTCTGTTTACTTTGATTTTATTTGTTTTTGAATTTGTTGTTAATATACAATTTTTATGAAATTATTATTTTGATTATTTAATAAGTATTTTGCCTAATTTTTTTTTTTAACTTTCTTAATTTATTTTAATATGTTTATTGTTTTTGTTATAATTTATAATTATTTAAGTATTATTTATTAAGTATTTTTTGTTGTTAATTTTTAATCCTTTATTAATTATTTATTATTGTTTTATGTCCTCTCACTTCAAACCAATCTTACAGTAAAATGAAGAAAATGGTAGTGAAGTGAACTGAGGGAGCGAGGAATGCATGTTAGGATCTATAATCGAACAAAAATATTAGATTGTTGGTAGTTAGGAATATTTGTTAGTGGTTAAATATGATTAAGTAATTATTAATTAAGTTTTAAATTTATTAAATGAAGGGTAAAGTGAAGGGTGCATGTTAAGATTTATAAATAAAAATATTGGGTTGTTGATAGTTAGGAATATTTGTTAATGGTTAAATATCATTAACTAAACTTTATTAAATGAAGGATAGAATGATAAAATTGGAAATACGAAAAGAAGGAGGGGAAGAAGGAGGGCAGGTGCAGGAGCATCACTAAAAAAATGTGTGGACTCTCTAAACACGATAGGACGTCGAAAATCAAGACAGCCTACATCAGATGTCGATGTTTGATGAAGCCTGTATCAGTTTTCAACATTCAATGCCTATCGCGTTTCAGATTCGGTGCAGAGCAAACCACCCATAGATCAAGCACTCATATTAAAGATCAAGTTATTCATACATATTCTAATCATCCAATCTACAAACATGCTACAAACAAGCAAAATAAATTTAAAAAACCATGAAGCAACCTTTGAGCAACGAAGAATGGAGGAAAAATTGAAGAAGAAGACGAAGAACTCTTGTGTGTCTGGATGTGCCTCTATGACTGGGAAAGAGACCAAAGGCAAGAACAAACTGAAATGGAAAAATAAGAAGCTGTTAGTGTGCCCGAAAAAAGAAATCCGAGAAGAAGAGGAAGCTGTTGAGGAAGTTGTTTCTACCTGACTCTGCTTCAAATAAAAAAATAAGCTTTTGTGCATGGTGCCTGTGCTGCAAAAACAAGGAGAAAGGAAATCCAAGAGCAAAGCTTATGTGTGTGCTGTGAAGCGTGTGTGCTGTGAAGCTTGTGTGCGTGTTGTGCTGTGTGAGAAAGAAGAGCAAATGAAAGCTTGTGTGCATGTTGTGATGTGTGAGAAAGGAGAGCAAAAGGAAATGTGAGTGTTGTGCTGCCAATGCGATGCCAATGCCTAAAATCTGAATCTGACAGTTGAAGAATCTTTGACCACATTTTCGGTTTCAACAAAAATTAAAACTACTTTTAATTAGGGACGAAATAAGAATTTCGTTAATGTTTGGAGGTGCAGAAAGAGTCAGAGGTGCATAATGAAAAGGTTGGAAGTCTAGGATGAAACACAAAAATATATCTTCCAAAACATCTTTGAAATATGTTTTAAATTGTATAATTTAAAATATTTTTTTAATATAAAATGTATTTTCAAATGTAAAAATACCTTTTAAATTGTATTGTTGAAAATGAATGTTTTTAAATGCATTTTAGATTGTGTATTCTAAAAAATAATTTTGAATTCAAAAATATAACCTGAAATACACATTTTGAAATTATTATTTTTGAATATATTTCATAAAATACTATGTATTTTCTAGAAATAACTTAATCCAAAAATGAGGTAGGAAATATCCTTTATTTTTTTTATAATTTTTTTATAATTTTAATGAGCAGATAATTTGAAATTTATGAATTTTATAGAGGTGGAGGAAGAAAATACAATAGGGGTGTTGCTCTCTCCACCTTCCCAAGTGGGTCATGCACCTCTTCACTATTTTAATTTATTTCAAATATATTCTACACCTCCTACTATTTTCTTTTATTCCAAAAATATCATACACCTCCCCACTATCCTCAACAATATTTTTATTTCTCTCTACATTAATGGAGCATTTATTACAAAATATAAAATTCAGAGGAAACTTCAATGTTAGTACTTTTACCATTTCCATTTTATAAAATTAAAAGTTAGATGCAAATACAAAATAATAAACATAATAATATTAATAGTAAATAAAGATATATTATTAGGGTTAAATATGTTTTTAGTCCCTATACTTTGGGGCGATTTTGGTTTTAGTCCCTCTTTCAAACTAAGGTACAATTTAGTCCTTCAACTTTAGAAAACTCTGGTTTTAGTCCTTTTTACCAAATTTTTTTAACTTTATTTGCTGTTTCAAGCACGTTTTGTTATAGCATTTAGATTGTTTATACTGTTTAACACATTTTTGCTTCAATGTTAACTGAGAAAAACGAACAAATAAAGTTAAAACAATTTGATAAAAAGGACTAAAACCAAAGTTTTCTAAAGTTGAAGGACTTAATTGTACCTTAGTTTGAAAGAAGGACTAAAACCAAAATCGCTCCAAAGTATAGGGACTAAAAACATATTTAACCCTTATTATTATTATATACTAACTTTATAATGACGAAAGAACTAAATAAATTTAAAATCTTTAACAAATGATTTTTTTTTATATTTTAAGTATTTAATAATATTTTTATATTATTTATCTAATAAATTAAATATTTGAGTCAAACATGTCGGTGAGTTAAAACATAATATAATGTTAAAAATTATAGATATTATATGTAAACACACACACACACACACATATATATATATATATATATATATATATATATATATATACATTTTACTAGAAATTTAGAACAAAAATTTACCATTTATTAAATAATTTGAAAAGAAAAAAATATATTCAACAGCGAAAATAAGATTGAATCAAACTTATTTAAGAAAATATATCACAAGTTCAAATTTGAGTCATGCAAATGCTCCATTAACGAGCCATGTAAATGCTCCATTAATGTAGAGAGAGAAAGAGAAATATTAAGGATAATGGGAAGGTGTAGGGTATTTTTGGAATAAAAGAAAATAGTGGGAAGTTGTAGAATATCTTTAAAATAAATTAAAATAGTGGGGAGGTGCAGGACCCACTTGGGGAGGTGGAGGGAGCAACACCCATAAAAGAGAGATATAGAATGAAAGATTTATGCACCAATTTAGGGTAAGTTTATTGGAAAAAAAGGGCAGGTTTGGTTTATTATAGAGCTGTCAAAACGGGTAACCCGGCTCGTCCCGGCCCGGCCCACCACAAGTTGGTCATTTAGTGAGTCAACCCAACCCAGCTCATTTATTAGCGAGCCAGAAAAACTTGAACCCGGCCCGACCCACCACGGGTTGGTGGGTAAATGGGTTGGCTCACTAGCCCATTTAATTATATTTTTTTTTTTAAAATAAAACAAAATACAAAATTTCTGTAATTTAAATTTAAACAAATTTCACTCCCAAAAAATTATGTTAAAGACAATTCAAAATAATAATAAAAAGTACAATATAATCCAAATGTCATCCAAAAACAAACATAAAAAACATACAAGTAAGTTTCTTATATTCATCATTTTCCTGTTCCTTATCCATTTACGATATTAGAATCTTCAATAGATAAATCCACAATATTATGCTCTCTTGAATCATCTTCTTCATCAATTGTTGTAACCCTTGACCCTTGTTCTTGTTGTCTCCAAATTCACTAATAAAGATTTTCCTAATATCAGAACAATTCCGACAATCAATAAAAAAATATTAGTCAAAGAAAAGAGAACCAGTACTCAATAACATCAACAAAAAATTAATAGTTTAATTTGTAACATAATTTCAAATAATGTATACTGAAACTGTTTAAATAAAATGAACAAAATCTGATACAAACATGTCAGAACATGAAAAAAATCTTTCCATGTTTTCAAATCCCCTAGAACAAAATACAAATTCGCAAACCCCTATTTTTGTCATCATAGGGTTTCTAAAAAAAAAGAAAGAGAAGTGAGAAAACAAAAATGTGGAGAAAATAGAAGAAAAAAGGAATGGTGTTTTACCTGCTCCTTGAAGAATTTCAGTGAAATGAGGTTGAGAGCACCGTCAAATGAGAGCAAGTACCGTGAGAGTGATTTGTGAGAGAAGAAGTTACTTTTTTAGTATACACATCGAGTGAAGAGAGTGTTTTGTTTTTTAGGATTTCATAGATAAAATAATAAATTAAAAAAATAAAATTAGGTAGGTGGGTTGGTGGGCCAACCCGGCTCACCACGGGTTCAACCCGCATGAGCCGGATCTAAACGAACCGGGTTGAAATCTGACCCGCATATAAGTGGATTGTATTTTTCAAACCCAACCCGGCCTGAACCCGTGACAGGCCAGATTGACCCGCGGGTTGTGATCCATTTTGACGGCTCTAGTTTATTGTTAATAAGATTAATAATATTAATTATACATAGTTGATGATAAACTACTTTATTTAAAAATAAGTATCAATTAACGACCTTTAAAAATATTTTAAAATTTACTTTTAGGAATTAAATTAATCTTTTAAATTATAATTGCCTTTTATTATAAATATAAATTATAAGGCCAAGTTTACTTTTTGACATCATTCTCTTAGTACAAATATTAAACTCGTTATTAGAGTAAAAGAATAGAAGATTATTTAATTTTTTAAATTTAGTATCTAGATAAACTCCAGGACACTAATTTAAATTGTTAACCAATAATCAAAGACATGATGCACAAATGCAAGAACAAGTCATTCACAGTTAGGGCATACAATAAGCCTTTTGTTTATTTTTTTATTTTTTATTTTTGCATTTTGATAGAAAGATATAGGGAAAATTTGATTTTTATTTTTATTATTTTTCTTCTCTCTTTACTTTTTAAGTGTGATATAAAGAATAGAGTGTGATCCCACAATAGAAAAAAAGAATATGAAAACAACATTTTTGTATTAAAAAGTACTAATAAAGAGATACATATAAGTAAGGATTGGTATTGCCTTCATGGGAAGAGAATCCAATGAAGAATATTGCTAAAAGTAGTGATAATACTTAATTAAATTTAAATCTCTATAAAATTGCTTGTATTTAGTTGTTAAATTATTAGTTTTAATATTTTAGATAATATTCAACTTTGTGGTGTGGTACCTTGAGTTTTGTTTTAAAGTGGTACCTTGATTGAGTCATTGATAAAGAAGGTACAATTTAACCAAACTCTAAAACAATAAAAAAATCAATCACACCTCTTTAAATTTTTTAAGATTGCAACAATTAATTTTTTTTTCATTAAATATTCTCAATTCTTCAAATTAACTATTTTTTTTTCATTTAAATTTAAAATTATAATGATTTCAATTTAAATAAAAATCTAATTTTTTTTTAAAAAGTTTTTAAAATAAAATTTATACTCAAAATCATAAAAGTTATAAAGTATGCTTCACTATATAAATAATAATATGAAGCTAAAAATGTTTAAAATATTTAAAAAAAAATAACAATTTTTCTCAAAATAAAATGATTTTACTTTCTAAAATGTTAATAATTTTTCTTTTCTGAATTAAACAGTAAATTGAAATATGCAATAACCTTTTACTTGGAAACAAGACCTAGCTCGTGACCAAATGATTATTGGAAAAATTAATTGTTGAACAAGAATTCAATTTACAATATTCTTTTAATAATGTTATTAAAATAAAGTGTATAAAATGATATGTGATGATATTACATATTGAGGGGACCTTCTTTTAAGAACTTCGATCCTCTCATGTTGGCTTCTCTCTCTAACTTTTTTTCTTTTCTTTTCTTTTTTTAATTTTCTTGTCAGAATTCTTCATTCTGTCTGTTCCTTTTGAGTTTTTGTTTATAGCCATAAAGAAAACAAACACAAGAGTACGTTTAGTTATAGGAATTAAATACAAATAAAGAAACAACTCATCCATATTTTTAATAATAGTAAACAATAATAATAAAAGAAAATAATTTTTAAAAGATTAAAATAAAAAATTAATACATTTTTATTCTCTCTATAAAATTAGTGAATTCTGGTTTTGACATCTATGAAACAGTTATTTTTCATAAAAATTTGAAACTCTTATATAATGTATGAAATTTGATTTTAGTCTCTGTAAAATACTTCTAGCATCTCTTTAAAATTTCAAGACAAATAATACCATTTACTTTATGAATCTTAAGATTTTTTTAGGATATAATTTGAATCACTTAACTTTTTCTTTTTAATATAAAAGCATTTAATTAACATCATATAATACAATAATCAAAAGTGACAATTTTTAATTTTAGAGGAACTAAATTCAACTTCGTATCTTATAACTAAAATCAAAACTTAAATAATCATAAAAAAATTTAGCCACCCTTGGAATTTTCAGTTCTTTTTGTCTCATCATTTATCCTCCAACAAGGCTTGTGACATGCAATGAATATAGCTCTGCAAAGCTGACTCCAAATGAGTGCATTCGGAGACATGCTCAGGTTATTAGAACTTCTTATATGCACAACTCCAATCACAAGTTAAAACGCTTGATATATATATATATATATATATATATATATATATATATATATATATCACTTGTGAAAAAAAAAAAAGAAAAAGAAGCGTATGCATCAATCGAAAAACTGATAAAATTTTTGTAGAGTATATGAATTTGGTTGCACAGAAACAGGGTTATAGGAAAAGTTAGCACTTATGAGAAGAAGTTGTTAGGAACTTAGTTCCCTAATATTCACGCCCGTAACATATTCAAACAGATTCCTTCTTCTTTATTGTCTTTGTTGCAGAAGATATATGTGCAATGATATGATATCTCGATTTTGGATTTCAGAAACAGAAGAAAAGTGTAGCAAAAAGCAGAATACCACATAAAAAGCAACGTTGATTGGAAGACTAATAAGCAGTTAGCTATGTTCACTGTCTCTGTTACCTCCTTTTTCAGCACACAACTGTTTCACTCTTTGTCTCCCTCTCAACACCATACTGCTCCACCACCACTTTCTCTTTTGACCAAACCCTTTATTGTTTTCTTTTCCCTCCTTCTTCCTCCCTCATAATCTTCATCTTCTTCCTTCTTTCTCCAATCCATTACCTTAATAACCTCATAAACCTCATTAGCCTCTTCAAATATAAAACATTCTTTTACCTTTCAATTATTTCAAACAACATATACACGTTTAGAACCAAGCATCCCATAATTAACACCTTTTTACCTTTAACTTTAACCCTTAGAAGTAAAGTGTTCTCTTTCTCTTAGCTTTTCTCTTTGCCACCAAATAACTTACTCAACACACGAAATCTTTTACTATACAGAATTCTTAGGTAAACAGCATGTAACAAACACAATTCTTGTACCAAACTGTGTGATCTTAAGATAAATAGAATACGGGATTAATTTAATTCTAGTTTGTCAACTTTTCACTTTTACTAGCTTTGGTTTTCCTTGAATTGATTGATCTATATATACTCACATCAACATGTGTCTACTCTCACAAACATTCCACTCAGCTGCTCTTCCTTTTTCATTCCATTTCTCTCTTTCCCTTCACTTCAAGCACACAAACTAGGAAGTTTTAACTCAACAATCTTTTGTGCAAATAGTATTCTCCTGAAGCTGTTCAAATGTCTAGAAAGAGCAAAAGGGTGTGCTTTAGTCCTGATGTCAACGACAAACCAACCGTCTTTCTCAAACACGGGCACTGTGGAGAAGACAACAACGACGGCGGTAGAGTTTCAAGAAACAGGATGGGGATCACAAGAACATGTACATTCAGATTGCATATGGACACAAACTCTTCTCCTATCAGGTTGCTACTGAGGCTAGGAGAAAAGGTGGCAAGTGCTATAAGAAACGTTTCTGTGAGAAGGAGATCCTCCAGGAAGGTTTCTTCATCCACTTTGGTGAGGTCACGTTCATTATCAGACCTCACTGATTCACATCGAGCTGAAACTGTAGAAGACTGCATTGAGTTCTTGCATTCCTCTTCATCTAGGGAGAGACCAAGTTGAGTCGAGTCTCAAATCTCAACGAAAATTCTAAGTTCTATGAGGCTTCTACTTGCATGAGAGTTCAGATTTGTGTATTAACTGCAAAAGGGTATGCTTTAAAGTTTATGTGTAAGGAAAGAGAGGTTAATACTTCTGTGCGCCATGTTTTGAGTGAGTAGAGTGTAGAGGTTCTGATCTTGACATTAGCACAAATCATAGTTTGAATTGCAGATTGTAGCGTCGCATTCATAACAATACATTGTTGTTGGACCTTCTAATTCCCCATGTTTTTATTCTTCGCATAATTGATTGATCATTAAACTTTAACTCTTCGTTTATTTTTCGCTAAAATATGATAAAAGAGACAAATCCATCACATTTCTTCGTAACATACTGAATGAACTTTTGTGTTTGCAAGGCTAAACTTTTATCACAACCCTTGCAGATTATGGCACACTGAGATTCTTCGCCTAACAAAGTGTGGTTCAGCAAAATTGGCCGTGTTTCTTTTTTTTTTTTTAGTCGTTGATAAAAAAAACAGGGACAAATATCAAAACAAAGTCCAATGAATCAAAATATTTTCTTATCTTATATATATGTACGTATATATGATTACTCTAAGTATACTTATCAGAAGCATATACAAACACATATTTTGCCTTTTTAACTTTTACAAAGAAGATGTAGAATAATGTTTTTCAAATAAAGAATGTTACTTTAATATTTTTCATGTAAGGATAGAAAAACTGAAAAAATAATTTTATACATACTAATGAAATTTATTCTGTTAGTTCTTTTTGAATGATATGAAGCCCTGTATGTTTCAAGGTGTGAGGATTTTTTGCTAAATCTTAAGCTCCTCTATGTGAGTTTTCATTATAATCTTGCTCCATCAAGAAGGCTAGATATATGCATTTAATAGATAGTTGATTTCTATAAACTATATATTAATTAAGGTTTGATTTCTAGCAATATATAAAAATGTACCTACTTTGTAATCTCTCTACTTTAGAAGGCATTAATCATAGAGTATATCAATTGGTTGATACACACTTAATGCATTAAAACAGATCATCTCCATTTTGGAGTGAGTTTAAGTAACAAAAGTAAGGTGTATAAGCTGAACATAGCAGGACCAAGATAACTCTAGACAAGATAATCTATGACAATGTTGGTGAGAAACATTAATTAGGTGACTTGATGTTTTGTATTGGGAAGATTGCATGAGATGAAGGTATGAACCACAGAAGTTGCTGAACATTGGTATGAGATGTACATCACTACCCCACATGGCTGACAGAAGAGCATTCTCGTGTATCCATGCCTCTTCTATTCTGTCCAACATTTGAAAAGCCAATGTCAACCACACCCAGCAAATAAGCAAATATCCCTATTGATATCAACTTTACAACAACCCTTTGACCACAAAATCAGAAATGCCACCCAAATTCTCTGTTCCCAAAAAAGAATCCAACAATATGCAGTACAAGTCACACTGCTGCACTTAGCAGACCTTAAATATCAACTATGATGTAATTTCCCACTAAGTCATGGGTGCGTTACACCCAAACAACACAAACCATATATGACAATACTTTTGGGAAAATGTATAAATGCAAATATAGTAATATACACACTCTATATAATCACCACCAACTTTCTCTAACCGCACTTTCTTTCTTTAAATAATTATATTTAATTATTTAATTATACTTTTAATATAATAATTATATTTAATATAATAATTATATTAAATTATTATATTAAATTTCACTTTGAGAGGGTTTTTTTAATATAATAATTATATTTAATTATACTTTTATTCTCTCCATAAATAATCCTGTGTATAAAAAATTTTCGTCTTTTTATATTTTAATTATTTCATTTGGTCTATATATTTACAACATTATAATTGTTAAATTTTTATTTGCATGAAAAGAAAATGAACAATTTTACTTCTGATGTTATATATATATATATATATATATATATAATATTATATAGCTTTTAATAGACTAATTTATTTTGAATTTACGAAGTTGGTGTGTCATCAAATAGTTAAAAATTTAACGTTAATAGAGAACTAAATTGTTAATTTTTTTAAAATATGTATATTGAAAGCAAGTAATTAAAACTGCCAACAATTAAAACTGCTTGCATATTATAATTAAGCAATTTAAACTATAATAGCTAAAATTCTCCTTGTGTTATCTTATTAGGGCTAAGCATTTAAGTAGATCAGAAAGTTATAATTTGAAATACCCTTTTCAAAAAAAAGAAAGTAAGTAAAAGAAAACATAGGAGAAAGAAAAAATGGTCAAAACATAATTAGTAAAAAATTGGATTTTTCCCAGGTGTGATGCAGTGGTGCAAAGCCCCATGAAAAAGGGCACAAAAGAATTGACCCAACAATTGTTTCCTTGTGACAATTTTAGCTTTCCTTTCTTTTTATTTTTGTCTGCCTTGTTTTTGTTGAAAGAATTTCAGTAAAGCAACAGTAACATCGTGGTCATCATCCAGTGTAACAGTAGTAAACTTGGCCGGTTATAGTAAAAGGAGTTGTATACTTAGAAATCTGTAGCAAAGAAACCTGGCTACCTAGGCGCATGCAATGCAATGATGGTGCAGTAAATAATAAAAGAAAAGTTAAGTGTTAGTGTTCACACGTTTGGTAATCATTATCATCCACTAATGATATTGGTAACAAGAAAACAAAAAATTCAGATGCCATCATGAAAAAACAGTGCAGGCCATGATTAAGAATCCAATGAGACATTTTCTGGTTATTGGGTTTCTCCAGGGAAGCTTTTTTCAATTACATCATGTGTGTGTATATTCTCGAGTGAAACATTATTCCAGTTTTTGAAATGTGTAGAATTCCAGAAACGAAAGTTTAAACCAATTTGTCACGAGAACAAATAAATTCTTTATTTTGTATTATATATATATATATATATATATATATATATATATATAATATAACTAGATTGTATTATTTTGTTTTATAAACAAAAATAACTTATCTATATTTTACTATAGTTATAGTTAATTGTATTGTATTAGACTAAAAAAACTTATCCATTTGTACTATAATTTAAATATACTGTTTTATGATTCAATTTTTAAAAATTAAATTAAAAAAATTTTTGGTTCAGTTAACTATAATTAACTGTACTGTGTTTTTACTACTTTTCTTCAAATTTAACTATAGTGAAGTATTATTATTTTTTCGGTTCAGTTAACTATAGTTAACTATAGTTTTGTATTACCGTTCCATTTGTAGTACTACATTACTAAAGTTTTGGATGTTTATCACAAAAGTTCTTACAATAGTATTAGTCTCCATTACTAAAAGTTTCATTCTAATTTTAAACGAACTCTACCCTTAAATTAGAAATATTTAATAACATTTATATAAAAATTAAATTTGGTCTCAGTTTTGAAAGGAACAAAATTGCTTCACTTTAAAAACATTGGAAGAACAAAATTAATGAATATATGAGCCAAATTGAATATAAGACATTGACATATGGTACTAACATTTGTTAGAATCGCATAACAAAATATTTGCGTGTTGACAAAAACCAAAAAAGGGGTGACTTGGTTTCTTTAATAAAAACTTTGCCTTTTAAAATTTCCCCTTTTTCTAAACTGATTTTATATATAAAATCGATTCTTTATAAATAAGGACAATAAATATAAAAAATGTAGAGAAAGAGAGAAGTTCCATAAGTATTTTATACTGGTTTAGATCAAAAGACCTTATGTCCAGTTGTTAATCTTTCTTAAAGAGAGATTAATCAATCACTAAAAATAATCAAGAACTTACAATCATAGAAAATAAAGTTAAGGTTAAAAAACACCTCCTTTGACGCACAAAGGATGAACAACACCTCTTTCGACACACAACGGATGAACAACTTTCGTAGCAACAATAACACTTAATCACAAAACACACTTAGTGAAAGTTCTCGCTCTATCTACACTAGATTTTTCAAATCCCCTTTTTCACAAACACAAAGAGTTTCTCTTTGATACAACTCTATAAACTCTGAGTGAAAAGTTTGTTCGAAATTTGGTGGAGGCAAAATATATATAGACTCAATATTTCAAAATTGTCATAAAACTAAAAATTCTTTTCGCAACTGCCACTGATAATCGATTATCATAAGTGGTAATAGATTATTCCATAAACTATTTCAAAAACTATTTTAACTCTGTGATAATCGATTATCAGTTGTGATAATTGATTAACCTATAGGCCTTTCTGAAAATCTGAAATTAATTCTGATAGTCGATTGTCAATAATGATAATGAATTATCTCAAATGTTTTTTATAAAAAATAAAACTTTCCTTTAGTGCTTTATTGCTTGAGTTCTCCCTATTGACTCTTGATCTACTAATTTAAATAAAATACATAAATTACAAGACTTCAACAACTAAATTCTTGAGTTTTCAATGTATCTCTTGAATCCAAACATTCTTTAACTCTTTAACACTTCTCCATCATCATCAAAAGTATTTAGTGAACATCTTCTTTTGCTAAAAACATTGACATTAACACTTGACCCTGAAACTAACAGTGCCAGTGACCCTACAATGTGAGACGATACTGGCTTGACATGTGGTACATTTTTTTTTTTAAATTTAAGAAAATTAAAAAATAAAAAAACCATAAACTAACACATGATATATGTTGTTCATTGTTCGCCAATTATTTAAATGATGTTAGCAAAAAGGAATAAATTGAACAAAATTGAAATAGAGCAACGATCAAAGTTCATGCATTTTTTCATGAATTTAATGAATTATTTTCTCTTGCCTCTACTCCTACTTGAGAAATAGAGCAATGATCAAAGTTCTTCAGGCTACTGGCATTGCACGACCTTGTTGATGAGTATTCTCATATTCGTGATTAGATTTTGGGTTCACCTATTGTTCCCTTTTTGATTTCTGCTTGTTCCATTCTTTTGCGTGTACCTAGTAAACCTATCATGATACACTTGTTTCTTCTACGTTGGCATCTCAACGTCATGATCGCAATCACTCTTACAAACCGGGAAAAGGACATCTCAAGTGTAACCATTGTGGCAAGCTAGGCGACATGATTAACAGGTGTTATGCATTGCATGGTCACCTTCCTAGATTTGCTACTATTGTTCAAACTGCTCCTCCCTTACAGTCACTTACTAGGGATCCTCCTTCATCCGATATTACAGATTGTTACCAATAAGGAGTATTGGTAAATCTTGAAGACTTTTGTTTTGATGATGCTGCAAGAAGATTTAGTAGAAGAAGAGTTTAAGTTTATTTAAAAGCAATTTGTAGAACTTAAATGTAGTAGGAAAGTCTTTCAAACTTTGTAAAAATTACATTTTGAATTGCAATAATCGATTATCATGAAGCAATAATCGATTATCACAAGTCATACTTGAATAATCGATTATCATTTCATATAATCGATTATCACTTTTTGAAAAACCTGTAACGGACTTGAATAATTGATTATCACTTACAATAATCGATTATTCGTGGCAGTTGGGACCTGATCTTTGGCAATCAGTGCAATTGGCTATATATTTGGCTTCTTTAAATTCAGAGGCAACATTTTTGAATTGAGAAGCTTAATAGAACACTGTTTGTTAGAGGAAAGTTCTCAGAAGCTTTGTTCAAAGTTCCCTTGCTTGGTCTCGTGAATAGGAGAGGCTCGCGAATCGTTGGTCGATTGCCGGAGCAAGCTCTCTTCGAGTTAGCAAGGTGCTCTGCCTGGTCTCGTGAACAGGAGAAGCTCGCAAATCGTTGGTCGATTGTCGGAGCGGTTCTCTTCGAGTTGGCAGAGTGGTCTTCTTCCGGTTCGCTCGTCGAAGGAAGGTTTAGTTATCTGATTTTCATTCACTATAATTGTAATTGAGAAACATCTTTTTAGTGGAACTGTTAATCATTGTTTATAGTGATTAACGACTGGACGTAGATTCTTCTGAATCGAACCAGTATAAAAATTACTTGTGTGATTTTTCTACTCCCTGCACTTGTTACTTTTGTCTGCATACAAACGGTTCGATTAATTTTCTGAAAGAAAATTGTTTTGCGAAAAAGGACCAACTTCTTTTTAAAAGTGACCGAACACGCTTATACGCTACTCTTAGTTTTAATTCCGCTGCGTTATACTCTTCGAACCATACTCCCACTGGTACTGACAATTGGTATCAGAGCTTGCTTTAATAGTTTTTCAAAATATTTGCGAAAATGGCCGGTCACAATCAAAACCTTATATATGCTGAGGGTGCTTCCATTAACAAACCTCCACCTTTTACTGGTGATAACTATGCCTTCTGGAAAGTTAGAATGGAAATTTTTATGGGGTCTGTTGATAGAGGCATCTGGGAAGCTGTACAAAATGGTCCTTATATTCCTAAGAGCACAGTTGATGGTGTAGAGGTAAAAAAACCATACTTTAACTGGACTGCTGAAGAAAATAGACGAGCTCAATTTGATATTAAAGCTCGCAATATTATTTCATCTACTGTTGTACTTGATGAATTTTATAGAATTTCAGTGTGTAAGACAACACATGAAATGTGGGAAGTCCTCAGGGTCCCTCACGAAGGAACCGAGGATGTGAAACGCGCAAGAAAGAACACTCTCATTCAGGAATATGAGATGTTCAAAATGCAACCTGGAGAAATAATTTTTGATGTTCAAAAGCGTTTCACTCATATTGTGAACCACTTGACTGGGTTGGGTAAGACTTTTGATACTGATGAATTAAATGTAAAAATTTTGAAATCATTAGACAGGTCTTGGCAACCAAAGGTGACTACCATCTTGGAGTCTCAGAACCTCACTCAGATGTCGATGCCAATTTTGTTTAGAAAGCTCTGTGAGCATGAGCTTGAGTTGGGGAGACTAACTGCTGAAGAGGATCAAGGCAAGAGAAAGACACTAACTTTCAAGACCGAGATCTCTAAAGGAAAAAGTTCTAAGAGGATTGAAGATGGTGATTCTGACGTTGATGAGGAGAACATGAGCCTCATGATAAAAAAATTTGCAAAGTTTATGAAGGCAAAAGGAAAGGACAAAATTCGTAAAGAAAGGAGAGAAAGTCAAGAATCTCCTTCAAGTGTAAAATGCTTTGGTTGTGGAGAAAGAGGGCACGTGAAATCTGAGTGTCCAAAGAACAAGAAAAGTGAAGACAAGAAGGNTGCTTTGGTTGTGGAGAAAGAGGGCACGTGAAATCTGAGTGTCCAAAGAACAAGAAAAGTGAAGACAAGAAGGAAAGAAAATTTCAAAAGAAAAAAGAAAGCTTACATAGCTTGGGAGGACAATGCTTCTAGCTCAACAAGCTCAAGTGATTCAGATGAAGAAGCCAACATTTGTCTTATGGCGGATTCAGAAGATACAATAAGTCAAGTAAGTGATTCCAGCTTTGAATCTAGTGAATTAGATTTACGAAAGGCTTTCTTTGATTTGATGAATGAATCTGAAAAACTTGATGCTGCACATAAAAAGCTAAAAAAGGAGCACAATGAATTGAAATTAAAATATGATAAATTGCTTGATGATGAAGTTGTTTTGAGAAATAAAATTAGTACTTTAGAAAGAAAATTGTCTGATGCAAATGCTACTGTTGAACCTGTTGAATGCTTGTCATGTAAAAGTCATATGTTTGATATTGATATACTTGAAAATTTACTTGCTAAGGCAACTAAGATTAATTCACATGCTAAAACAAACTTTAATGAAAGCAATGTTAAAAATAGAAACATGCATCAAAATCATAAGTCCAAAGTAAGAAAAACTTGTAGAGTTTGGGTTGTCAAACGAACTTTTGTTAAAAATAAAGTAAGTGATGTATGTTGTTTTTATTGTATGAAGCATGGTCACACATCAAACAAGTGCAACATTAAACATTTTGGTGTTCCAAATGGTAAATATGCATGGGTTAAAGTTGTGAAATGATATATACTTGCATAAACTAACCCCAAGGACCCATATTGAGATTGGGGACCTAAANTTCTTGCTAATTTGTTTTGTAGGAACCTACTAAGTCAAAGAAGTCATTGTGGTATCTTGACAGTGGTTGCTCAAGACACATGACTGGTGACAAGAAAAGGTTCATCTCTTTTGAGAAGAAAAAGCAAAGATTTGTAACTTATGGAGACAATAACAAAGGTAGGATCATGGGTACCAGAGATATTGGAGGAGGAAACACTTTGACAATAAGAGACGTCTTATACGTTGAAGGCCTCAAACATAACCTTTTAAGCATAAGCCAACTATGCGACAAAGGTCTCAAGGTAACTAAAAAAGGTTCAAAAAAAGTTATTTTCATACCTAATTTTGATATCAAATGCACCCTTTTGACTTAGAAACTTGCTTGTTTTTCTTTAGTTTTGTGAATAAAAGAGTTGAGGACATGTTTTATGATTTTATCGTTAAATTCCCTTGATTTTGTAGGTTTTTGGAATGATTTGAAAGAATGGTTGAATTATCAAATGGTTGGAGTTCAGAAAAGTCAAATAAAATGTAGAAAAGTCAACCAATAAACCAGAAAAGTCAACCGGTCAACCAAAAAAGTCAACCAGTCAACCAATTGACCAGAATGCTGAAAAGTTGACCAGAGTGCAGTTGACCAGCGCCGGGCGGTGAAATTGAGCGCCGGGCGGTGCTGCGGCTTGAGGGAAACCGCCCGACGGTAAAATTAGGCACCGGGCGGTTGTTAGATGGGCCTGAACCTGTTTTATGTTATTTTTTATGATCTATTTGGGCTTGGGCTTGTTTTATGTCATTTTTATGCCCTATTTAAAGACCATAACGTCTTAGGGTTTGTATCTTTTGATGGCTTAGGCACAGAAACACACTTTTCACCCCTTTGGGACTAGATTTGGAGATGGTGACAACTCTCCTTTTCTCCTTTTTAGGGTTTGTATCTCTTTCATTCCATTCTTCACCTAGTTTCTCCATGACGATGGAGAACTAATCTTATTTGTTGTTGGGGAAAGATGTAACCTCTAAACTCTCAAATATTAAAATTCTTATTTTAATTATATGCTTGCATATGCTTTGATTATCAATTGTTGGGTTTCTCTTCTGCGCTTAAAGCTTTTATCGTTTAACTCATTCGATAATCGTTGTTTGTCTATATTGATACGGGAACATACAGTACTATCATGAACTGGGGGAAATTCCTTGATTAAGCAATACCACCTAGGGATAGGGGTAGGACGATCAATTATTTTTACTTCTGTTCTATAATGCGTTATTAATTGCTAAGGGAGGCTAGGGATAACAAACCAGTAATTAGTAATAGGCTCTTTTCACTGAGGGATCGGGTTAAGGATAGACTAAGAAAGTTGCATAACAATTAGATAATCAAGCAAATAAAACAAGAGGAGTAAATAAGAGAGAGTGGTTGGGTGAAATTTGAATCCTAGCAACAAATCCATCTCATTTTATCAACATCCTCCATCCACTTTAGTGTTTAACCTCAATTGATCAAATTGCATTCATGTTTATTTTTCTGCACTTTATATTGAAAAATCCCAAAATATTATTTTTATAGTCTAGATTGGTTAAGCAAAAGCACAATAGTTTAGTGCCGTGAGTCTCTTGGGAAAACGATACTTGGACTTACCATTTATTATTACTTGAAACGATTTGGTACGCTTGCCAATTTGTTAACAGGTTTTTGGCGTCGTTGCTAGGGACTCATGGTAGAACTATTCTATGTGTGTGATTCTTGATCGATTAAACTTTTTTTTTATTTGATCTTATTTGATTTGATTTTATCTTATTTTATTTTATTTTATTTTATCTTATTTTGTTTCATTTGATTTGATTTGATTGGATTTGATTTGATTTGATTTGATTTGATTTAATTTGATTTGATTTGATTTTTTTATCTTTCTGTTTTTATTTCTTTTTAAAAAAAACAAAAATAAAATAAAATAATATCTTTCGCCATTCTTCTCTTTATTCTTCTTCACATTCTTTTTCTCATTCTTCTCCTTATCTTTCCATCTGTCTACCTTTCTATCTTTTTATTTATTTTTCTTTTTATCTTTTTTATTTTTTTTTTATTTTTTTTCTTTCTTTATCTTTTCTAAAAAAAACGAAAATTAAAAAAAAATTTATCTTTTACTATTTATTTTTTATTTTTATTTTTTATTTTTATTTTGTTTTTTGGGCTAATTTTGTGCTCTAGTGCAGTGTTCTTTAGTGTATGCATGATAAAATTTTTGGTACTAACAGCACAAGATCATCAGGAGGCAGATAAGGAAGGAGAATTGGTTCACTAACACCCTGATGTGAAAAGTGACGAACCCTAAGCTGACACATCAATGAAATTCAAAATTAGGTTATGGGTTGTCAGGACTATTAAAGCAAGCAGAACTCTTGAGATTGAGGATCCTTAGAGTTGGTGACAAGAAAATTGTTGGTGTCATGAAGGAAGGAAGAATGCCAACATTAAAAATCAACACCTACTGATGGGTGTTTGGGCTTTACCGGGTCAAGCTAATGACATTAAAGAAGCGCTTGCTGGGAGGCAACCCGGTTTCTAACCTAGTTTCTGAATTTTTTTATCTTGTATTTTGTTTTGATTTGATTTTATTTGATTTGATTTTTTATTTATTTTATTGTTTTAGGGTTTTGTGTTGCTTTTGATGGCAGTGATGATTAACATCTACTGATGGATGCTATATGATTAAACATCTACTGATGGATGTCACTGACAGTATTTATTGATAAATGCCATTGGGATAACATCTATTGGGGGATGTTAGAAGATGTAGGTATCTACTGAAGGGTAACAGGAAGGTACACCTACTGATGGGTGCTAGAAAGGTTTGGGTCAGGCTCGTGACGTTAAACAAGCGCTACCTGGGAGGCAACCCAGTTTTCTAAACTTATCTTTTCAAATTATGTTATATTTGCTTCTGTTTTTAGAATAGGTATTGATGTACTTGGTTGGACACTATATCTGATGCAGTGGTTTGATATTAATTTTGCATGATGGGTATTGCTTGATGATGCTTTGATATTGATGAAGTTGAGATTGCACAATATGCTGATATATGGGTGGTGGTTCACAAGATGTGTGAACAGA
>NC_028358.1:7737528-7741622 GCF_000741045.1 Vigna radiata var. radiata
TCTCTTTCTTCCTCTTCTCTTCTCTTTCTTTCTCTTCTCTTTCTTTCTCTTCTCTCTTGCTCTCTTTTCTCTTCTTCTCTTCTCTCTCTTTCTTCTTCTTCTCTTCTCTCTCTTTCTTCTTCTTCTTTTCTCCTTCTTTCTCTTCTCTCTTGCTCTATTCTTTCTTCTCTTTTTCTTTCTAGGTCTATTCTCTCTTGTTCTCTTTTGGAAAATTATTGTTCTACCTTAATACACATTTGGACAAGATCATTCAAACCTTTATAAGGTAGTAACTCAACCTCATGCCTTATGTCAAAATTTAACCCATTCAAAAATCTGGCTAAGGTAATCTCTTCCCTCTCAACAATTCCTACCCTCATTTTGTATAGCTCTATCTTTTGCCTATATTCTTCCACAGTCATAGAGTTTTTTGTAACTTTTGGAGCTTATCTAGAAATTCTCTTTTATTTTGAAAGTCTATAGTGTGATTTTTCCTAGACCTCTCCCTATTTCTAGCTTGTTCACTCTTTATCATTTTCAACTCATTGTGAATCTTGACATTATCTAGCTCATTGTGGACTTTTTCTTGACTTATTTTTCTTTCCATCTCATTGAGTTTGTGAACTAGAGTTTGAAGGGTGAATTGTTTTTCATGAGAATTGTTGATTCTAGAAGAATATATTCTAGACATTATGATGAACTTAAATGTTTTCTTGAAATAAAGACTAAAGATTTCATTTGAAAGCAATATTCCAAGTAAGGGAGGTGAACCACTAGGATTGCTTAAGTACCAAGCCTTGCCTTGCCAAATATGCTTCTAGCTACTTACTAAACTCTTTAGATCAAAATCACTTTTAAATCCACCAAAGTCTTAAAGACAACAAACAATCATGAAGAGAAAAACTAAGCTTTAGGACTTTTCCAAAAAATTTGAAGAATTGAAAAAAATGAGGTCTCTTAGGTGAGGCTTGGACTTTGGATCCAAGACACACTCAACGTCTACCAATTTTAATGAAGAATTAAGAGCAAAAATTTACAAGTGATGGAAGAACACTTGTGAATTCTTCCAAGTCACTTGTTTAATGGCCATTTACAAGTATTTTTGCAAAACAAATGACTTGAAACAACTAGGAGATGAGAAGGAAATGATGTGTGCAGCTTTGGTTGCTCTCAAAAGGTATGGAATCAATGGTGATTCACATAATTCTCTCAGCTGCTGGTGTGAAATTCTTCTGTCGTGACAACCAGCACTTGCAAAACCAAAATCTGCTGCTGCTCAATCAAGAATTACAGCTCGATAAATGGTCACTGCTGCACAAAAATCAACTTTCAATCTAATCTTTACCCTCACCAATCCTCTTTCTAATATGCTACCAGTAATGCAAGCAGTCTGGAGCCAATATGCAACCACAATGTCACTCACAAGAACCACTAACCATCAACTACAATTGCAGGACAATTTCCGTTTGCTGCTGGAATGATAACAGAGTAAAACACACCACGGGAATTTCAGCAAGCAATTGGTGTGCAGAGTTTCAATCAAGCAAAAATCAAGCAATTAATTGGTATTCAATGATAGGTGGCATTGAAAAGGAACTTAGGACAGGCTCTAGAATGGATTTAAAAAGCAAGAAACAATTATAAGTTGCAGATATGGCCAATTTGAAACCAATTTTAAAATAGGCAAAAGTGTTTGATGAAATGCCTAAGAGAGCTGATAACAATGTGCATCAGATTTTAAAATTTTGCTTGGCACTAGTTCATACAGCTTTTTCATAATGCAGTTTATGGCTAATTTTGAATTGTGCCTTTCTTTTTAATCAATTGAACCAAGATTTTGCTACCAATTTAAGATGGAATTTGATGCAATAATAACAGCAAGCAAAGGTTCATAAAATTCTGCAACTCATAACAGAAAAAAGTGCTAGAAAGTGGTGGTTTAAATGGTCAAATTGCACCAATGTGTTTAGACTCACAATTTTATGTTTCGAGCAAGTTTTATTTATGAAACATGACTTGTGCAAGCTGCCAGCAGAGGCTAAATGCTATCAAATAAAAAATTCACTAGTTCAGTTGCTCTTTAACACCAAATTTGGCCAATTCACCAATCCAATTTCAAGCAGAGGATTCAAAATGATCTGTGAATGTATAATCTGACTCTAAAACAACAATTAGAACTTGAACAAGACTCTAGAAATGACTTTAAGAATGTTCAGCAATGAATTCTATACTGAAACAGATTTAAAACCAAAAGGACTCAAGCAAAGATTGGTGCAGTTTGGTCAAGCTGATGAAACATTGGATTCTGGATTCTGTAAAATGATGCAACCAGATTAATTGTCTTAGACAATTTACTGTTCATATGGTATGCACACATTATTTTTATAGCAGCATAATCACATTCCAGATTCAACTTCACATAGTGCAGTTTTAAAAGACATCAAATCAGATTCAAAGCAGTTTTTAATAACTGGTACTGCACTGAATTGTAGTTCAAGATGCACTGAGCTCTTTCATCATTGCTCTTGTGATGTTCATCTTTTGAAAAACCAATCCAGCTATACAGATTTACCCAAGCACAAAATAACACTAGAGTTTTACAAAATTTTAAACCACATGAACATGACTAGACATAATAGAAACAAATTGCAAAAAATTAAAATGATTGAAATCAGATTTGACCGATTAAAATGATAAAAAGAACTATCAAAGAAAGGCTGGTACACAAGAAAATTACACGAATGAATCTACTGAAACAAACAAAGTAATAGAACAGTGAAAACATAATGCAGATCACGAAAGAAATGTTGATGACAATATGGAGTGAAATGAAAACAACTTAGCTGGAACAACCACAACACCGTAAGCAACCTAGGCTCTGAATACCACTTGATAACGTGCTTCAGCTTGTCATGACTGGAAACTAAGCAGCGGAAGGAGTTGTGATTGGCAGCAGCGGAAGGAGTTGTGATTGGCAGCAGCGGAGATGATGATGTCCGGTGAAGGCAGAGATGGTTGGAGAGCTCTCGGGAGTTTGTGGAAAGCTAGCTCAGACGGCTTCCAAGCTGGAAGAAAGCTAGGTGGTAAGGTGAAAAGCTCAGAGAAGTGACTTTGGCAGAGTTTCCTTTGCTGGAAGTTTTATCAGCAGAAGAAAAGAAATCTCATATATTCCAAAGTAATGTCTACAATATGGCTGCCACGAATTTATAGAATGTTCACGGGCAGTGGCGTGGCACATGCTGGTCCTGAAAGTGTGGATCTAGTGCCACATATGAAAGCAAAAGAAATGTGATGCGTATCTAGAAGATGAAGCACGACATACATGTGCTAAAAATCAGAAAAGTGACTTGTGGTGTGCATAATAAAATAGGCGGGGTGCTCCCAGCAGTATGGACCTTCATTTGGACATTTCTACCCCTCCCTTTGGTTGATTTATTCCATAATTTATGGGTCCATGATGGGCTTGGACCCAAGTCATCATCCCCTCCCCCTTGGAAAGGATTTGTCCTCAAATTTGATGGCTTGCTTGAGGACTTATTTTTGTAGGCTTCATAGATCTTCCACCTGGATCAAATATCAACCTGCAATAAGCATCAAACATATTTCTAATTAGTTGCAATTGTACCAACAAGATGCATGGAAAATTATGTTTAGAAGAAGGCTTCATAGTGTTAATTTGTTCAAGTTTTATAGTTTTATGAAGCCTTACTTCTTTCAAAACTTTATTTTTGTCTTGAGTTAGTGGTAACCAAAGAGGTAACCATAACTCAAGTTGTGAATTGCCATGTGTTGAAAATTCTAACTTTTGAAAATATGGTATGGCAATATCTTTGAAAGACAAATTAAAATGGGAAAACTCAAAGATAAAAGAAAAAAAGTTAAAGGATGGAAAATCTCCCCTTAAAAGTCTTTGTTCTATGAGAAGTGTAGGAGGAAGTGGTGCTTGCTCTTTTCCTAGTTCTTGCTTGTCTTCTTGTCTTATTGGCTCTTGTTCCTTGCTTCTCTCTTCTATTTCTTCTTTTTCTCTTCTCTCTTGCTCTCTTTTCTCTTCTTCTCTTCTCTCTCTTTCTTCCTCTTCTCTTCTCTTTCTTTCTCTTCTCTTTCTTTCTCTTCTC
>NC_028358.1:7743677-7771644 GCF_000741045.1 Vigna radiata var. radiata
GTATTCAGGAACAAGCTTGATGAGGATGGAAACATCACAAAGAACAAAGCAAGGCTAGTTGCTAAGGGCTACTGTCAAGAGGAAGGTATAGATTATGATGAAACGTATGCACCGGTAGCCAGGTTAGAAGCAATTAGATTATTACTTGCATATGCATCCTTGATGAAATTTAAACTGTATCAAATGGATGTGAAAAGTGCTTTCTTAAATGGTTTTATAAAAGAAGAAGTGTATGTTAGTCAACCTCCTGGCTTTGAGGATTTTAGATTTCTCGATCATGTTTACAAGTTGAAAAAGGCCCTTTATGATCTTAAACAGGCACCTAGGTCTTGGTATGGAAGACTTAGTACCTTCTTAATTGACAAAGAGTTTTCTAGAGGAAAGGTTGATTCAACCTTATTCATTAAGAAAGTAGGAAAACACATTTTAATTGTGCAAGTTTATGTAGATGATATTATTTTTGGGTCAACTGATGACTCCTTATGTGAAGAATTTGCAAAAATAATGCAAGGTGAGTTTGAGATGTCTATGATGGGTGAGCTAAATTTCTTCTTAGGACTATAGATCAAACAAATGAATGGAGGTACTTTCATCTCCTAAACAAAATAATGTAGAGAAATTCTTAAGAAATTTGGTATGGATACCTGCAAAGAAGCCAGTACACCTATGGGTACTTCGTGCTATTTAGATAAGGATGAAACTAGAAAAGGAGTAAATGAAACCATGTTTAGAGGCATGATAGGATCTTTGCTGTACTTAACTGCTAGTAGACCAGATATTATGCAAAGTGCATGTGTGTGTGCTAGGTACCAAGCTAATCCTAAAGAATCTCATTTGACTACTGTTAAGAGAATCCTAAAATATCTTAAGGGAACCACTTCCTTTGGACTTTGGTATCCCTCTGATGCTTCACCTAGTTTAATAGGTTACTCTGATGCAAATTATGGTGGTTGTCAAATTGATAGAAAAAGTACTAGTGGAACCTGTCATTTTTTGGGTTGTTCTTTAGTGTCCTGACACTCAAAGAAACAAGCATAATCGATTATCATCAGGCATAATCGATTATCATGCAATTTCTGGGCAGTAATTATTGAGCAGATAATCGATTATCACGAGCCATAATTGATTATCACGCTAATAGTTTCGAAAATAGAGTCGTTGGAGCGTCCCATAACGGCTATAAACGGCCATAAACGACTAGTTTTTCCATTCTTCTCATAAATAGCCCCCCATAATCGATTATTAGACACTTCTTTGCCCCCAAATACTGCTGAAATCAAATCTAGAGCTAAATTTCTCTCCATTTCTCTTCACCTTCTCAAAACTGCATTTTCTTAAAATTCCTCCATGGCTGATTCAAGAAGGCATCGTCGCAGAGCTACTGGAGCATCCTCTTCCTCTTAATCACGTCTTGCAAACATTGATGGATGGATTTCAGATCAAGAGAAACATGCAGACTTTGTAAATTCTTGGCATGAAAGGAAAATCATGGCGGTAAAGTATATCCGTCTTGACTTTTTCCGTTTCTATGGTTTTCAATTTCCAGATATTTTTGTTGAGCAAGGACTAACGCATCTAGTAGAGCAAAAATGATGCATTTATCCCGATCTTATAAGAGTTTTCTATTTCAACTTGCGCTATCGAGATGGGATTATATCCACTAAGGTAAAGGGAGTGCGCATTATTTTAGATGATGACGTGTGGACCAATGTTGCCCGACTCCCTATCTGGGATGATGCTGTCAAAGTTCATTTAGGACTTGAAAATTTCAACAGGTTGATGACTTTCCAATCCTTCCTGCGTCATCCTGAACAGCAAACCAACCGAAGGCAATTGCTTGTTGGGGGTTTCAAAGTTGAAGAAAGGATGATTCACTACTTGATTGTCTGGATTTTATGTCCTAGAGCAACCAACCATGCTCAATGCTCTGAGCAGGATCAACTTCTTCTGTATGGGATTCTAAATCGCATACACATCGACTGGCCTGCTCTCATTGCTGACACTATGGTAAAAGCAAAGAAATCCCATTCCTATCAATTTCCTTATGCCCTTCTCATTTCTAGGATTTTGGAGTACAAAGGTGTACATGTTGAAGGAGAACTTGTCCAAGCCATTCAAGCTGTGGGTTCAGAAATTGGAGATACTACACTTCGTTAGATGGGATTCATCACCAGAGGACGAGTTCTCATCCACAAAGATGATGACCATCCTGATGAAGATGAAGATGATGACATGGATACTCATATGGTTGACCCAGTGAATGCTGCTGCTCCTTCTGATCCTGGACCATCCAAAATACCCTCCTCTTCCTCAACTTCTATGGAAGAACACTTTGCAAGGTTATCTAAACAATTGGAGGATATAAGTCTAGCACAAAAGACACACTTTGAGGAGATCTATGAGTGGCAACAATCTCTTGATGAATACATGGTTGATCAATTTCTTGAGCTTGATGTTCGCCTATCTAACATCGAGATCATCTCAATATCCCACCTACTGAAAGATCCCCTATCCCTGAGTTTTAGAGTTAGGTCTCTATGAGCGCATATCTTGTTGTTTGCTTGCTATTTCCTCTATGTTATAATTCTGTTTGTTTTTATGATGTAATCTTTATTTTCATAAATAAAATGATCTCTTAATTATATGCATAATTTGTTTAATTGAGGGGGATATCATATTTAGGGGGAGCTCTTTACGTTAATCTTTTTGTTTATGATTAAAAAGGGGGAGAAGCATAAAATGCAGGTATTGCTTAACTCTGTTGTTGTTTGTTAGATTGTATGTTTTTGCAGGACAACCAAAGTTGCTTTTAAAAACAATATTTTTGATCATCATAAAAAAGGGGGAGATTGTTACCAATAAGGAGTATTGGTAAATCCTAAAGACTTTTGTTTTGATGATGCTGCAAGAAGATTTAGTTGAAGAAGAGTTTAAGTTTATTTAAAAGCAATTTGTAGAACTTAAATGTACTAGGAAAGTCTTTCGAACGTTGTAAAAATTACATTTTGAACTGCAATAATCGATTATCATGAAGCAATAATCGATTATCACAAGTCATACTTGAATAATCGATTATCACTTCACATAATCGATTATCACTTTTTGAAAAACATGTAACAGACTTGAATAATCAATTATCACTTACAATAATCGATTATTCGTGGCAGTTGGGACCTGACCTTTGGCATTCAGTGCAATTGGCTATATATTTGGCTTCTGTAAAATTCAGAGGCAACGTTTTTGAACTGAGAAGCTTAATAGAACACTGTTTGTCAGAGGAAAGTTCTCAGAAGCTTTGTTCAAAGTTCCCTTGCTTGGTCTCGTGAATAGAAGAGGCTCGCGAATCGTTGGTCGATTGCCGGAGCAAGCTCTCTTCGAGATAGCAAGGTGCTCTGCCTGGTCTCGTGAACAGGAGAAGCTCGTGAATCGTTGGTCGATTGGCGGAGCAGTTCTCTTCGAGTTGGCAGAGTGGTCTTCTTCCGCTTCGCTCGTCGAAGGAAGGTTTAGTTATCTGATTTTCATTCACTATAATTGTAATATGAGAAACATCTTTTTAGTGGAATTGTTAATCACTGTTTATAGTGATTAACGACTAGACGTAGATTCTTCTGAATCGAACCAGTATTAAAATTACTTGTGTGATTTTTCTACTCCCTACACTTGTTACTTTTGTCTGCACACAAACTGTTCGATTAATTTTCTGAAAGAAAATTGTTTTGCGAAAAAGGACCAACTTCTTTTTAAAAGTGATCGAACACGCTTATATGCTACTCTTAATTTTAATTCCGCTGCGTTATACTCTTCGAACCATACTCCCCCTGGTACCGGCACCGATCACTTTGTTATTTTCAGTAAATTTCTCAAATGGTATAAGGATCTAACAACCTTCTAGTTCCACTATATTTGTAGCACACGCAGGTACATCTTTTGTTAGTCAGAGTCCATCTTCTTCTCTAGGTTCTAGGGTTCTTGACTTAGGAGTCACATATCACATTATTCGTAACAAATCTTTGTTTTCCTCTTTGTCCTCTTTGATTCCTTTACCTTTTGTTACAATTGTTGATGTATATAGAGTTTTAGCTCATGGTGTTGGGATTGTTAACATTTTTCCTTTTTTATCCATTTAAAATGTGCTTTATGTTCTTGGGTCTCCTTTTAACTCATTATCTGTTAGTCATCTTGATTGTGATATTTCTTTTAACAAAAATTTTGTTTGTTTACAGGATCGAAGTTCGAGCAGGTGATTGACACCGGATGTGAGTTTCATGGTATTTATCATCTTCGCCCCTTTACACATGCTGGCGCAGTTATGGAATCTCCATCTCTTCTTCATGCTTAGTTAGGTCATCTAAGTCTTTCCAAATTGCAACAACTTGTTCCTAGCTTATCCAAGTTATCCAATTTTATCTGTGAGTCGTGTCAATTAGGAAAACATATTTGTAGTTCCTTTCATAGTAGTGTCTTACAACATGTTTCATCTCTTTTTTCCTTAGTCCATTCTGACAATTGGGGACCTAGTCGTGTTAAGTCTAATTTAGGTTTTTAATATTTTGTTACTTTTATTAATGATTATTCTAGACGCACTTGTCTATTTTTAATGAAAAATCGTTTTGATTTATTGCATATTTTTCAACCCTGTTGAGATTGTTGATAAGGGAAGCATTGTTTTAGCTAAACCTTAATCTCACAGTGTTTCTGGTTTTTGATGATGACAACACATTATTAATAACACATGTATTGATATGTGTTACATGTTCAAATCTTTATTGTGTATGTATTCTTGAAGAACATATTTGTGATTAATTCTGTATATGTATGCATATTCACTGCTTTTCTATATGAGATATCATCTATGATTGCATTACATATGTTTCAGAAAAGAAAACCACATGCACTTGGTTGAACTTATATTGTGTGGAAAAACTGCAAGTTTTAAGTCGACTTCATTATGAAGTAAGTCGATAAAAACTCGTGACTTTGCACATATTTTCAAAAACAGTGTTGTGAGTAATTTTGCAAAGAAAATATTTTCAAAACTGGATTGAAGTGACTCAGCCGACTACATGCGTAGGCAACTCGACTTAGTTAGTTATGTTTTGAATTTCTGTTAATGCTTGTGAATTATAACGACTATATTTTGATTCTGTGTTCAAGCATTAATTGCAAGTCAACTAAATTAAATGTGTACTCAATTTTGTTGGTCTGACTACTATTAATTGTTTTAACTGTCATAACTGTCTGGTTACAGTCGACTGGATTAGTAGTGAAGTCGACTATAGGAGTGTACGTTTTATAGAAAACTATAAATAGACATGATTCTGTTTTACACAGAGATTTTGGTTATTCTAACACTTTCATTTTATAGAAACCTTGTTGTAAAAACCTTGAACATTATAGTGCATTTGCTTCAGGGTACAGGAAGGACACTAGATGTATGTAGTTTGGCCGAACCAGTATAAAAATTGTGTTTGAATTTCTCTATCCTTGAACTCTTTATTTTCAAGTCGACTTTACTTTTTTCATAGTCAACTATTTTATGCTGCACTTGATTTATCTTTTTCATTCAGATTCAAGAAACTTTTGAAAGGTTTACACTTTGCGAAAAAGATTTGAAAAAGACTCTGATTTTTAAACCTCACCAATTCACCCCCCTTTAGTGTTGAAACTAAGCCATTCTTTTTCCAACAAACCCTTTTATATTGAAAAATAAACTCAGTTCGATGTTTCTTTTCAAACTTCATGTGCTTATACACCTAAACCAAATGGGGTGGCTGAATGCAAAACTAGACATCTTATTGAAACAACTTGTACTCTTTTTATTCATGGTAACATTCCTCAATAGTTTTAGGGTGATGCTATTCTTACTGCATGTTATCTCATTAATTCCATGCCCTCTTCTATTTTAGATAATAAAATACCTCATTCTATTTTATTTCCTTATGAACCCCTTCACCCCTTACCTCTAAAAGTTTTTGGGTCTGCATGTTTTGTTCATAATTTTAGTCCATGTCTTGATAAGTTAGCTCCTCAATTACATAAATGTGTTTTTTAAGGCTTTACTAAATCAAAGAAAGGATGCAAGTGTTTTTCTCCTTCTCTTAATCACTGTTTTATATCTGCAGATGTCACCTTCAATGAGTCTTCCTTTTATTTTAATGATCATTCTTATTCTGATATGTCTCCTTCTAATACTATCAATATTCTCGTTGTTTGTGTTGAGATTGTTGACAACAAAATATCTATATCACTCTGGTTTTTGATGATGACAACACATTGCTTAATAACACACATATGTTGTTGTTGTGTAACATGTTCTTATGTTGAATGTTTGATATATCTGTTGAACATGTTTCTGTGATATATTGCTATGTGAATACATACTTATTGAGCTTGTACTTGTTACATCATTTCTGGATGCATTCCACATGTTTTAGTGCATGAAAACCACAAACACTTTTCTGAACTTATAACTTTGTGACAAAGCTGCAGTAAAGTCGACTCCATTATTAATTGAATCGACTATACTAAAATCTTACATGTCAAAGTCGACTATGTGCGCCACATACTCGACTGTATTAGTTGATTGGTTTGAAATTCTTTTATGCTCATGAACAATAACAACTATATTTTCAAAAGTTAGTTGAGCATTGAATAGTAGGTCAACTGTGTTAAAGGAGTTTTTAATTTGTTTGACTGAATGTTACTAGTTTAACTGAGTTGTTATAACTGTAATAACATAGTCGATTGTATTAGTAGATTAATTGACTCAGAGAATGTCTGTTAAACAAAAATCTATAAATTGATGGAACGCGAAGTTGTTCTAAGACTCTTGATGATCTAACATTTTCACATTCTGTTTCAGATTGAATTCTCAGAGATTATAGAGCTCCAAGAACTCATCAAGAAGACGGTGGTGATCTTTCCTGAAGGAGATTCAAAGGGAGACTAATTGTGCACTCATTGCTTCATCACATTTTGCACATTAAGGTGTTTCTGGTTTGATGAAGAATCTGGTTTAGCATCCGTGGTGATTGCTGTGTGTACCTGTTGTGACTACAGGGGATAGACTTGTGGAGTCTGGTTCACTTTGAGGATTGTTCAAAGTGGTTTTGCAGATTGCAGATGGGATATCTTGCTGTAAGTATTGCTGTGTTGTATGCCTATATTTTGGTTAGAGGGTTAGAAAGGTGTTTTATATTTTTGATGTGGAGGTCTTCTATAAAAGCCTTATTGTAAAAACCTTGACCATTATAGTGCATTTGCTTCCTGGGTTTGGAAGGACACTGGATGTAGGCATTGTTGGCCAAACCAGTATAAAAACCAGTGTTTGATTTCTCTATCCCTGCTCTTTTATACTCAGTTGACTGTATTAATTGTGTAGTCAACTACGATTTTCCGTTGCACACATTTTTCATTACTTGCATTTCAAGAAAGACTTGTAAAGTTTTCAACTTTGTTTTAAAGATTGCAAAAAGACTTTGATTTTGAAAATTCACCAATTTACCCCCCTCTTGGTGTAAAACGAAGCCTACCTGTTTTCCAACCGTTTGTGCTCCTCCAATTATGCCTAGTCCATCAGGTGTTTCTCAAGAACCACCAAGTGACTTAATTCAAGTGCCAACTACCTTGTCTCCTTCGGCTCCGACGAGTGAGTCTACCCTTCCAATTGCCTTCTGAAAAGGTATACGTTCTACTCGTAATCCCTCTCCATATTATATTGATTTAAGTTGTCATACACTCTCTTCACCTTTTTATACCTGCCTTTTTTCTATTTCTTCTATGACCATCCCAAAATCTATCACTAATGTCTTAGCCCATCCTAGTTAACGTCAGGCCATGCTAAATGAATTAAGTGCTCTTCAAAATAGTGTAACTTAGGAGCTTGTCCTAGTACTGTTTGGAAAATTTGTTGTTGGTTGTATGTTGGTTTTGGATATCAAAGTTAGTCTTGATGGAACTATTGATCTCCTCAAAGTTTGTCTTGTGGTCGGAGGTTACACACAAATTTTTGGTTTGGATTATGGTGATACTTTTTTCTCTAGTGGCAAATATGGCATCTGTTTGTTTATTTATAGCCATGATGACTTTTCAACAATGACCTCTTTATCAAATAGATGTCCAAAAATCCATTCCTTAATGGAGATTTGCAAGAAAAGATTTATGTGGAGCAACCTCTAAGATTTGTTGCTCAAGGAGAGTCTTCTAGGTTGGTATGTCGTCTTTGTAAATCCTTATATGGCCTAAAACAATCTCCTAGGGCCTCGTTTGGAAAATTTAGTCATCTTGTTCAACATTTTGGTATGTATCAGTGTGAGGCAGATCATTAAGTCTTTTATCGTCACTAGAGTGTTGGATATGTATACTTGATAGTATATGTTGATGACATTATTCTTAAAGGTAGTGATAGTCATGACATCTCTCAGATGAAACAACATCTTTTTAACCATTTTCGGGCCAAAGATCTTGGCAAACTTAGATATTTCTTGAGTATTGAGATGACTTAATCCAATGATGGTATTGTTATATCTGATAGGAAATATGCGTTGGATATTTTGGAGGAAACTGGGTTGATGAATTCAAAACCTATGGACACACCCATGGATCCTAATACTAAACTTCTACAAAAACAGGGGGAGCCTATGTTAGATCCCGAGAAATATAGAAGACTAGTGAGGAAATTGAATTATCTTACACTTACTTGTCTCGACATTTCCTTTGTAGTTAGTGTGCAAGCCAATTCCTTAGTTCCCCATGTGAAGATCATTGGAATACAATTATTCATATTTTAAAGTACATTAAAGGATCTCTTGGAAAAGGGTTGTTATATGGTTTGAACATACATAAAATTTGGAATATAAACAAGGGTGAAATTCCATACAACATATTTTAAACAAGCATAAGTCAAAGATCATATATAACAATCACAATGTTGTCAAAATAAAGGTCATTCAGTGCGCAAGATCCATTGCCTAGCGAATTACTAGGAAAAAAAGATCTAAACCTGTAGGGAAAAGTGGTTTTAAATGCCCTAAACCACCGTTAAGTGCCCGGAAGTCAAAAAATTAACTAACTTTGTGGTGCTCAGTGCCCAAGATGGGGTGTTCCACATCCTAAAGCCCAGTGGCTTTTAGGTTTGCTAGCGCTCAATGCCACATAGGGCAGCTTAGCGCTATACCCAAAGACACAAAACCTAGAAACTTGACCTAGAGGCACTCAAGACCTACCAAATGATCAAATTGATATTCTTGGCACAACAATTGATTTGAAAATATGTTTATAACTTAACTTAGATTGAATATTGGTTTGCTCAATTGTCTAGGATTTAGTCCATGTGATCAAACCAATTACCCAAAAACACAACCAACAGATTTCACATGTCTACACATATCTAACATACCAGATTACTAATTTCAACATATCAAACCATACCAAAACAAATTTTCTATAACAGTTTTATCCACTTATAATATACCAAATCCGGTTATCTAGTGACTAAACTTTTAGAAGCAAGGTATTTAGCTCTCCTTACCTATTGATAACGGTTGAGAAACCATTATTTTTATACTTAATTTTGACACTAAACACACCTTTTATGACTTAGGAACTAGCTTCAAATCATACATTTTGCTTAAGTTAGAGAATAAGAGAGTCAAAGGAGGTTTTCTTGGTTTTATGCTTGGTTTTCCTTATTTTGGTAGGAATTAACATGAATTGGATGAAAGAAGTTGAAGTAGTAAGGAGTTGGACTGAAGAGAAGAAGGAAAAGTGGTTAAAAGAGGAATTGCAGGCATCGTTGAGCGCAAATCCACCACTGAGAGCCAGCCTCGTGGAGGAGTTCTCTGGCCAACACCTAAGCGCCAATGCTGAGGGGAAACTTAAGTGTCACATCTACCGTTGAGCGGCACTTTCACCGTTGAGCGACAACCACTGCCAGACACCTGGGCAACAACGCTGAGTGACATTTATGAGTATTGTGCCTACCGCTGAGCGGTAATCCAACGTTGAGCGCAAGTCTCTTGCGCTTGGGCCAATTTCTGCTGATTTTTATGAACTATATATTGATTTGCACGACCCAGAGAGGGTATCTTTTGGCAAAAGGAGACGCAAAAACACACTTGACACCCCTTGGAGGCGGATTTTGGATGTGGAAGTGATGGGTGTCGCGGCCCATACAAATTTGATTGCAGATTAGAAATGCAGTATAGTGCTAGGAAGTGACTCCTAGGTCGTCTCTCAAGGACCAAACCGTGGTTCAATCTTAGGTCTAACACAAAGTGGGGGGGGGGTGGTTTTTTGTGAAAGGTTTGCGTGGTGAATGCGGAAAATTTAAAATGAAATTAAATTAAAACGCAGATGTAAAAACGTAATTAAATTAAATTAAAATGAAATTAAATGCAACAACACATTTCACCATGCATGAAAATGAAATTAAAACAGTAAAAACGAAACTGCTACAGTAAATACGAAAATTCACGCTGGAACTGGACAACTCTGACCTTTGCTCAATGTTTTATCCATAACTTTTTCTTCAGAGCTCTAAATGAGATGAGGTTTTTTTTCCTGGAAAGTAGACTCAATTATCTTTCATGTGACACATAAAACATAGCATTTGGACCTCTTCTTGAAGGCTTAAGTGAAACTCGAAGGAGAAGGAGGATTCGAACATCTAGAGAATTGTTTCCTTCTCTGAAGAGACTGTTACAACCCTCACCAAAAGAATCTGACTAGAGCACAGAGGAGATGACTGAGGAGAATACTAGAAGACGCACTCTAACAGATCACACCACTGTTGTTGGCCCTCATCACTTTAATAGAATTGCATGGTCGAGGGTCAATGCATTAAACATGGAGGTGAAACTAGCTTTGATACAATTTGTGAAGAGCAACCAATTCAATGGACTGTCACATGAATGTCCATATGAGCATCTTACCATATTCAACGAGATTTGCAACACTGTGAAGATCAATGGTGTGTCGAATGATGCTATTAAACTTAGCTTATTTCCTTTCTCATTAGGACGCAATGCTAAGCTATGGTTGAACTCTTTCCCTGAAGATAGCTTTACTGATTCGGAGGCTGTAGTGTCTAAATTCCTAAACAAGTACTTCCCATAGTCTAAAATCAACAAAGGTAAACAAGAAATTTCTTCTTTCAGGCAAGGCATGGAAGAAACCCTAGGCCAAGAATGGGATAGATACAAAAGCTTGCTAAGAAAGACACTCATGCATGGTTTTGATGAAGTCTCAGTAGTTTTATTGTTCCTTGGAGGTCTTGGCTCTCAAACATAGCTTATGCTAGATGCCTCAGCTGGAGGTAACATCAAGTACAATACTGCAGAGAAAGCTTATGAATTGATAGAAAATATGGATGCTAATGACAATGATATGCATAGTGAAAGAAGAGCTCTACTTCAGAAAAAGGGAGTTCTACAATTACCAACTCAAGATGCCTTGCTTGCACAGAACAAGCTCATAACTCAATAGTTGGAGAATTTGACAAAGACACTTGCTCAGCCATCACCACTATGGCAACAAGTATTTTCTTTGACTGAAAAAACCAATAGGTTGGAAGAGATGTTCCAAAAATTTTTGAAGGTGCATGACTCCACCATTAAGAGCAATGAAGCTACTTTCAGAAATTTGGAGATGTAGATCGGCCAAATAGCCAAGAGGTTAGAGGACAAAGCAGATAATCAATTTGGGGCTAATGCTGAGGTTAACCCTAAGGAAGATTGTAAAGTCGTAATGAGTGTTGTTGAGGAGAGAGTGGAAGAGGAAAAAGAAAGTGTTGAGTTAAAGAGGAGAGAAGAAAAATAAGAGAAAATATGTGAGGGTGACGTAGAAAATGAAGAGAAGAAGAGGGGAGAGAAAAAATAGAGAAAAGTGAGATAATTCTTCCTTACCCAAAGGGCCGTGAGAGAGTAGAGAGAAAATTTGAGCGTTTTAGAGAAATCTTCAATTAATTGGAGATTACTATAGCATTGACTGAAGCACTACGACAAATCCCTGTCTATGCAAGGCGTATAAAGTAATACCTCGGAGAAAAGATATCTCTAGATGAGGAAGCTACTGATGAACAGGGAAGTTGCAGTTGTTGAAGAAATCATGTCTTCCAAAAGTGAAGGATCCAGGAGGTTTTACAATTCCTTGCACCATTGGGAGTGTGAAGATAGGGAAAGCTCTACTTGATTTATGGTCAAGCATTAATTTGATGCCCCTATCTATGCTTAAAAAGATTGGTGGTCTTAGATTGAAGCCAACAAAGATTTCCTTACTAATGACGGATGGATCACCAAAGAAACCCTATAGTGTGGTGGAGGACGTTGTGATTTGCAGAGAAAGACTTGATTTCTTGGTTGACTTTGTGGTGATGGAGATGAAGGAGGATGACAAGATCCCAATTATTCTTGGAAGGCCGTTTATGAAGGCGACTAAAGTAGTCATTAATGTGGATGATGGGTTGATATTGATTAAAGACCAAGAAAAGGAGGTGATCTATGATGTCTTCAAAGATAAGCAGATTTAAGTAAAGAAGATGAGTCACAAAGTTGCAAGGAAGGATGCACTAGTGGCTAGACATAAATCTACAAAGCTAGTCAACAAATGTAAAAATTGTGTTTTGATGCAGGTTAAGGAAGAAGATAGAGTTGACAAAGGAGGGATGACTCACTTTGACTCTAAAGATGCACAATTCAATCTTGGCACCCCTGTGAGATTCAAGAAAAAGTTGTGGGTTGTGAAAGGTTTCAAAGATAATGGAGTAATAGAGATTGAGGCTCCATATTCTAGGCGAATCAAAAAGGTGGATCAGAAGCAGTTGATGAGTTGGTGTGATGAAAGCAAGAGAGACACCAACATTGAACACGGAACATGAGCTTTAAAAGGTCAAGCTAATGACACTAAAAGAGCGCTTGCTGGGAGGCACCCCAGTGATTTAAAAACATTTGTTCATTAATTTTTATTTTGGTGATGTAATATTGAATATTTTCTTTTGAACACTTTTTATTGGGTAGCATCTACTAAGGGATGCTAGATGATTAAGTATCTACTAATGGGTACAGGAAGGTACACCTACTGATGGGTGATGGTAAGGTTGCACTTACTGATGGGTGCTTGAAAGAGTTTGGGTTAGGCTCATGACGTTAAACAAGCACTACCTGGGAGGCAACCCGGTTGATTGATTTTTTTTTTGTTTCTTGTTTTGATTATGTTCTTGTTGCATTTTTGGGTTTGACTGTTAAATTTCTGAGTGGAGTTAGTGGAAACATGAAATTTGAAAATTGAGAGTTAAATTTGAGTGGCACTTGGTCAATGACGCTTAGGGCGAGCCATGAAGAGGAGAGTATAAATTGCACTCACAGCTCAACAGTAATTGGCGCTGAGCGGTGGACCTACAAAACTAATTTTGGATTTTTAAGTTTTGGGCCCAGCGTGAGTTGGCCCATTGCACACTTTTCCTACCGTAGGTCTCACCCAAGCCTCCTCATTCAACCTTCACTCACTTTTGCCACCCTCAAGCTCTCTCCAAAGCACTCTCTCCACTTTCTCCTTCACCCCTATTCTGAAAAACCCTTTCTCCACCATTTTTGCACCACTTCATCCTCCAAGTTTGGGGTTTTTGTGAGAGCATCACTGTTATAGGTGTTAAGACTATGTCAAGTGTACTGAATCATATCAAGTAATATAAAATGGTAAGACCAAATATCGTTTTCCAAG
This sequence comes from Vigna radiata var. radiata, assembly GCF_000741045.1. Taxonomy (NCBI): domain Eukaryota; kingdom Viridiplantae; phylum Streptophyta; class Magnoliopsida; order Fabales; family Fabaceae; genus Vigna; species Vigna radiata. Next base: position 7,757,394 of record NC_028358.1, read on the forward strand.
AGACTCACGTCACTAAACAATTGTGCTTTTGCTTAAACAATTAAGACTATAAGAACAATATTTTGGGGGGTTTTTGAATGCAAAACAATAAAAGTAAATATGCATGCAATTTGATCAATTGAGGCTAAACACAAAAGTGAATGGATGATGTTGATAATATTAGATGGATATGTTGTTAGGGTTTAGATTTCACCTAATCACTCTCATGCATAAACGAATTCATCTTCTTCATTAATGTTTATGCCACTTTCTAATTTACTTTCAACCCAATGTCTCAATGAAGAAAGCCTACTCCTAATTACTAGTTCACAATGTCTTGTATCCCTTGCAACTAATCATGCATTACATTCGCACAGAAGCTTAAAGGCAATCGGTCCTCCTATCCCTATGTCTAGGTTATATTTCTCCCGAGAGAATTCCCCAGATCATGATTTGTAATATATCTCTTGATAACAATCCCAGGGAGAGAAAAGGAAAGTTGTCACATCCCCAAATCATCCAACCCTAGGAGTACGAAATCTTCTGATATTTACAAATCATAAACATCACAAGAATTTGAGCAAAGAAGAATGTCTCTAACAATTAATGAAAGAAGCATATATCAATAACAAGAATCAATTCAAATACAAGAGAGTTTAGAGGTTACATCTTTCCCCAACAACAAATAAGATTAGTTCTCCATCATCATGAACGAACTAGGTGTACAATGGAATGGAAGAGATAAAACCCTAGTAAAGAAGAGGAGAGCTCTCACATCCCCAAATCTGCCCCCATAGGGGTGAAAAATGTGTTTCTATGCTTAAGTCATCAAAAGATACAATCTCTATGGTGTCCAGGTCTTTAAATAGGGCAGAAAAATAACAGAAAACGGGTCCAGGTCCAAAGCAAATCATAAAAATAACAGAAAAATTGGCCCAGGCCCACACAAATGGCGCTCAGCGATAGGTGCGACACTCAGAATAACGCTCAACGGTAGGTGCGACACTCAGAATAATGCTCAACATTGGCACTAAGGCGAAAAATTGTGAAAAAATGGTACTAAGAATGGCGCTCAATGCCACTTTTCCGCTCAGCGCAACTTTTCTGCACTCTGATTGACTTTTCAACATTCTAGTTGACTTTTCTGGTTGAGTGGTTGACTTTTTTGCATTCCAACTCTTGATACTTCAACCCTTCCTTTAATTCATTCAATAACATACAAAATCAAGGAAATTTAGTGATAACATCATAAAACATATCCTGAACTCTCTTATTCACAAAACTAAAGCAAAATCATGAGTCCAAGCAAGTTTCTAAGTAAAAAAGGGTGCACTAAGTAACAAAAATTAAGTATAAAACTAACGGTATTTCAACTGTTATCAAGGGGCAATCTTTTTCGCATTCATTGAGCATTTTTGCACACATTTGAGTATCTGCATCCAAGTAAGTACATACTTTTATGCATGACTAAGTGAAATAATTCATGTTTGGACCGATTAAAATGTGTGATTTAGGTCTGGAATTGGAAAAATTGCATATGGGTGGAGATTAGAAGCCAGCTAGGGCTATTTTGAAAAATTTGCAGTGATACCGCTCAGTGGTAACTGGCGTTGAGCGCGACTTTGGCATTGTTGAATTTTCTGTGTTTTGGTTGCAGGTGACGCTGAGGAGCCCTATTTTGCCCTCAATGTTGGTAGGCAGTATGTTTGGACGACGTTTTGTGGTTTTCTAATGCTTAATGATATTTCCTTTGGTTTTGTGAATTGTATTTGATGTAGGGATGGTCTCCTTATCTAGCAAGATGATTAAGACTATTGGAAACAAGAGGAGAGAACCAGAGAGATTATATTCCAAGAGGTTCCTCTCCAGAAGACATGAGAAACATCATTGCCTTGTCCAAGATAGGCGACTCCTAATGGAACGCAAGGCGAGATGGATTCCAAACTTTGCTCCACAGTTTGGAAAGGAGATGGAGAGCCGACACTAGGAGAAGCTAGCTACCTATCCTGCACAAGCCAACATTGTAGTGGTGAAGGAATTCTAAACCAATGCAAAGCCATTGGGTAACTCCCATACTCAGGATTATATGAGCTATGTACGTGAGAAAATCATTAGGTATGTTCCTGAGACTATTAATAGGCTCCTTAACACTGAATGGACAGGTGTGTAGTGTCAGTTTGCACTCAATTTGGAAGAGGGGACCGATTTTGATGATATAGAAAACGTGCTTTGTGTGCTTGGAGGGCGTTTTTATAGGAACAATAGTTGTGTAGCTGTACACATCAAGAGGGCTAATTTGACGCCTTTAGCACAATATTGGATGGCATTCTCTCATGCCAACATCCAACCTTACTCTTATGTCTCAGACATCACTGTTGCCAGGTGATGAGTCAATATTTTATTGATTTCACTTAGTCTATTGTTCTAGAATTAATCAAGGAATTGTGCTTAAATGTCCGGTATTTTTCCATATTTCCTATTTGTGCTTAATTTTATCAGAAATTATTATTTTAATTAATTTGAATTATCTGAGACTAATTATTTGCATTATTAATTGTAGGGAAAATATTGGTTAATATTTTGGGACTTAAAAAGAAATGCCACATCAATTTTATTTTTAGCTAAGATGATTAAGGAGGTGTAGATTGCATTTTTGGGGGTGCACATGAAGAAGAGGCGTGTCAGCTTTAAAAAAAGAGAGAGCTGCAACAATGCAAGCCCATATTTAAAGTGGTGCAAATTGGAAGGATGTGTTGCAACCCATGCTTGGAAAGTGGTGTGACGTCCAGGCCACATGGCAAAGGATTTTTGTTTTTATTCATTTAGATATGGGTTGTGTCACGGATAATATGAAAAAAGTGAAATGCTGCTTGGTTTGGAAAAGGAAGGTTGCACTGTCCAGCTCTTACACGCTCTAGCTGCCACCGAAAAACAAAAGGGCAATTTGAAAAGGCAAGGGGCTCATGCTTAACGAAGCTGCCACGGCCTGCAGGGAAATGATGTGCATTCAATGACAATGGTGTCATGGGCTAAAGCATCACGATTTGGTTCATTGCTTCGGAGGTGCACATGGAAATAACATCATGCAACGGTCCAATAACAAGTTCAGATTGGGCTGAAGCATTTAAATGACTGCATATCCATTTCCTTTGCCTTTAGAAAAGCACACAACAGATTGCCACGGTCTACACTCAAATTATTCATCCTACAGGGCCCTATTTCATAAGGCTGTTACGTGTTTTTGGTTGCAGCAGAACACGCCCATGATTTCAATTTATTAAAGTGCTGATTTTGTTTAAGAAGAGCATATGGTGTGACGGGCTGAAAAGAAAGACAACACCTACACGGTCCAGCTTGAAGTTAAAAAATAAAAAATCCAAAAGCAATGAGAGGTGCAGCCCATGAAAAACAAACATCACGACCCATGGCCAATGCATGTAGAACCATCTCGTTGCCACCAAAGAAGAGGCAGGATTTTATTTTGGAGAAGGCAATTAAGTTTGTTGCAGCTCATGGCCCTGTAAATGTCTACCCGGTCACAATTTTCTTTTGGAAAGCAAAGGGTATTAAAAGTAAGGTGTGTGCTTGGAAATAATGATGGCAGCTGCAGCCCATGTGCAAGCAAATTCAGGTGTAGAAAAAAATAAAAAAACGCTGCAGCATAGGTCCAGCAAGGGTGCACTCGTGGATATGGAGTTGTCAATTGGAAAGAAAAAAAAAGAAAAGGAGGCTGGACTGTGGAAACCTACGTGCAGGTTTTGTCAGCTAGAGCAAGGCACATGTGGAGGAAATGTAGTACAATAGCTGGCATATAAAAAGAAGGAGCCGTCATTTACAAATGGGGGGGAGAGAATTCTCCCGAGAGAGAGCTTGGTGGAACTTGTTTATATTAGGCAGCTGCAGCTGCCGACATTGAATAGAATGGAAGGTTATGGCTAGAGGATTCATTACTTTACATTGGATTTTTCTTTAGTTTCTTTTCATTCAGCACATGTCACGGTGGGAGTTAATTATAAGTTCAAGTCTTTTCTTTGCTGTTGGAAAGAGACATGGCATTTACATTTTGTTTGTAAACGTTGATTTAATTTCTTGGTGGAGGCACTTTTTTTATTTAGCTTTGCTTGTTTTATTTTGGCTTACTTTGTTTGCACCGAGTAACTTAAATGTTCATGAAATGAATTCAGCTGTACCCATTTGATCTTATTTTGACTTTTTAAGAGTTTTTAGTTTATTGTTTTCGTGATGAATCTCAACTTATATGTGCGTTTCGTTGTTTTAGTCAAGTGTTTTTTTTATTATCTGCTGCATTTTAATTATGTTTACACAGCTTGCTTTAGAACCGTTTGGTCTCAATGTAGAACCGTTCGGCATCTGTAGGACCGTTCGGTCTTCATGCATTGTTCATTTATTTTAATGTTTTTAGTTATGTTTGATTGTATTTAATTTCCAGTTTTAATTCTGATTCATCCGCATTCACAAACCTTTCACAAACCCCCCCACTTCGTGTTAGACCTAAGTCTTGAACCGCAGTTGGTCCTTGAGAGACGACCTAGGAGTCACTTCCTAGTCTATACTGCATTTCTCATATGCAATCAAATTTGTATGGGCCGCGACACCCATCAAATTTTGGCGCCGTTGCCAGGGACCAACGGTTCAATTTTAGGTCTTTTATTGTGTTAGTGTGTGTTGTGTTTTGTCTTGTGTTGTGAGTGTGATATTCCGTTTTGTGTGTTCGTCATTGTATGTTGCATTTAGGTAGCTTTAGTTGCATATTTTCATTGCATTCTTCTTTTCCCCCTTCTTCTACATGTCTACCTATTTTGGTTATGTGAGTAATGCTTATTCTGCCTATGTCTATGACTATCCTTCTGCATCTGACTCTGATATTGCTTGTGATGTATACTCAGCTGATGTCTATGTTGAGAACATTACGACTTCAAATTTTCAAACTTTTGGTGAAGGTGCTTCAACAAACAGACCACCTCTGTTTGCTGGTGAAAATTACCTTTTTTAGAAAGTTCGCATGCAGATCTTTCTTGAATCGCAAGATAAAGGAATTTTGGATGCTACTTTAAATGGTCCATTTGTACCTACAAAAATTGTTGATAGTAAAACTGTTTTGAAACCTTTTACGGAGTGGACTGTATATGAAAATAGAAAAGCTCGGTATGATGTTAAAGCTAGGAATATTATTGCCTCTACACTAACTATTGATGAATTTTTCAGGATATCCCAATGCAAGTCTTCAAAGGAAATGTGGGATGTTCTAGAGGTAACACATGAAGGTACAAATGAAGTCAAGAGAGCCAGGAAGAATTCATTGATTCAAGAATATGAGTTGTTCAGAATGAAAACTGGTGAAAGCATCTATGATGTCCAGAAACGGTTCATGCATATCGTAAACCACCTGATGGCTCTTGGCAAAGTTTTTGACAAGGAAGAGATCAACATAAAGATTCTGAAAAGTCTGAACAAGAATTGGCAACCAAAAGTCACTATAATCTCTGAATCCAAAGATCTTACAACGATGAATATGACTACCTTGTTATCCAAAGTTACGGGACATGAGTTGGAACTTGGTAGACTAAAGGATGAAGAGGATATTGAAGAAAATATGTCCATAGCTCTGAAAGCTGCAAGCAAGAACATCATAGAAACAGAGTGATCGGTGCAGACTTCATCAAGACTGCTCGACACATAACTAATCAGACCGTTCGGTCAAGCCTTCTGCAGACCGTTCTGTCAGGACTGGCCATCTTCAATGGACTCTTTCTCAACCTTTCAATAGTGATTGTCCTGCACAAAATGATTGAAATAATTAATGCCAAATAATTCAAATTAATCAAAATAAGAATTAGTCTTGAAATTCGGCCCAAATAATGAAAATGAGATAAAAATGGAGAATTAAATACATTTCATTAACAAAATTCGGTGCGAAAAACTAAGTGAATAGTATAAAATATTGATTCATCATAGAGATGGACGACAAAGAATTGATAACCTTGATGATAAGAAAATTTAGTCGACTTATACAAAATGATAGTCAATTGTCTAACCATGCAGGTCAAAGTAAAAAAAAGAGCTTTAACACAGACATTGTCCAGTGTTATGAATGTGGAAAAGAAGGCCACATCAAGCTTGAATGCCTTGAGTTACAGCCAAAGCAGAAAGGGAAGAAAATATTTCCTCAAAGCAGAAACATGAGAAAGAAAGGAGCCTACATTGCTTGGGAAAACTTAGATTCAGAAAGCTCAAGTGATGAAGATGCTGACCAAAAGGAGAAATCCAACATATGTCTGATAACGGTTGAAAAACCGTTATTTTTATACTTAATTTTGATATCAAATGCACCCTTGTTGACTTAGAAACTTGCTTTGACTCATGATTTTTCTTTAGTTTTGTGAATAAAAGAGCTGAGGACATGTTTTATGATTTTATCATTAGATTCCCTTGATTTTGTAGGTTTTTGGAATGGATTGAATGAAAGGTTGAAGTATCAAGGGTTGCAATGCAGAAAAGTCAAATATAATGCAGAAAAGTCAACTAGTCAACTAGAAAAGTCAACAATCAACCAGAAAAGTCAACAAGTCAACTAGAAAAGCCAATCAGTTGACAAGAATGTTGACCAGAGCACTGAGCAACGGTTTTGGACGCTAAGCGGTTTTGGGGCAAACCGCTGAGCGCCGTTTTTGAGCGTTGAGCGGTTTGGACGTGGGCCTGGTTAAGCAAAAGCCCCAAAATATTGTTTTTATAGTCTTGATTGGTTAAGCAAAAGTACAACAGTTTAGTGCCATGAGTCTCTTGGGAAAAAGATACTTGGACTTACCATTTATTATTACTTGATACGATCTGGTACACTTGCCAGAGTGTTAACAAGCTTTTGGCGCCGTTGCCGGGGACTCGTGGTATAACTATTCTATGTGTGTGATTCTTAACTGAAGACTTTCTATAGTTCTTTCTATCTATCTTTCTATTTTTTTTCTTTCTGTTTTCATTTTTCGATCTTTATTTAAAAAAAACGAAAAAAAATAAAAAGTTATCTTTTTCTGTTTTTATTTTTCTGTTTTTTTTTGAAAAAAAATAAAAAATAAAAAAAACGAAAATAAAATAAAATAATATCTTTTCCTTATTCTTCTCCTCATCTTTCCATTTTTCTATCTTTCTCCTTATTCTTCTTCTCATTCTTCTCCTTATCTTTCCATCATCTATCTTTCTATCTTTCTATCTATTTTCCTTTCTATTTTATTTTTATCTTGTTATCTTTATCTTTGTAAAAAAAAAAAATTAAAATAAAAAAAAAGTTGATATCTTTTACTGTTTTTATTTTTTGGGCTAATTCTGTGCTCTAGTGTAGTGTTCTTTAGTGTGTGCAGATAAGATTTGTACCAGGAGCACAAGATCATCAGGAGGCAGATAAGGAAGGAGAATTGATTCACCATCACCCTGATGTGAAAAGTGAAAACCCAAACCTGACACACCAACAAAATTTCAGAATAGGTTATGGGTTGTCAAGAATATCAAAGCAAAAAGAGCTAACTCTTGAAATTGAGAAACCTTAGAGTTGGTGACAAGGAAATTTTCGAGATTTTGTTGGTGTCATGAAGGAAGGAAGAACGCCAACATAGAATATCAACACCTACTGATGGGAGGCAACCCAGTTTCTTACTGAGTCAAGCTAATGACGTTAAAGAAGCGCTTGCTGGGAGGCAACCCAGTTTCTAACCCCATTTCTGAATTTTTTGTTTCTTTTATTTTATTTTATTTTATTTGATTTTATTGGATTTGATTTTTTTTAGGTTAAATGTTTCTTCTGATGGGATGATGATAGCATCTACTGATGGATGCTTCTACAACATCTACTGATGGATGTTAGGTGATTTGGCATCTACTGATGGATGCCAATGAAGATAAGAAAGATTAGCGTCTACTGATGGATGCTATACGGTCAAACATCTATTGATGGATGTCAGTGACAACATTTACTAATGAATGCCACTGGGATAACATCTATTGAGGGATGCTAGAAGATTTAGGTATCCACTGAAGGATACAGGAAGGTACATCTACTGATGGGTGACGGTAAGGTTTGCACCTACTGATGGGTGCTAGAAAGGTTTGAGTCAGGTTCGTGACGTTAAGCTGCCTGGGAGGCAACCCAGTTGATTGATTTATTTTTGCATGTTTTAATTCTTGTTCTAGTCGCATATGTGAGATAAGTGATTGGGAATTACATAAAAATTAAATTTTGAAAGTTGAATTTGAAGGTTAAAGGGTTAAAATGTTTTAAAAAGAAGGAAAAAAAAGATGGGTGTAAATCGCTTACCTTTGGGCGGTAGCGACGTTGGGGGTATATGTGTTTCAAAAAGATTATTTGATTTTTTTTCTACCCCTTAGGGTTCTGTTGGTTGGTACCAGACAAAGTGTAACGCAGTAGAATAAAACATAAAGTAGCGGAAAGCGTGTTCGGTCACTTTTGTAAATTAAAATGGTCAGTTTATAAAATAAATTTTCTAAGAGAATTTATCGAAAAGTTGATATGCGTAAAATGAAAAGAATGAGTGTAGGGAGTAGAAAAATCACACGAGTAATTTTTATACTGGTTCGATTCAGAAGAATCTACGTCCAGTCATTAATCACTATAATAAGCGATTAATAGTTATACTAAAAATGAGTTTCACAGATTACAAATATAGTGAATAAAAAACTGATAAATAACCTTCCTTCGACGAACGAACCGGAAGATGAACACTCTGCCAACTCGAAGAGAACCACTCCGACTATCGAAAAACGAAACATGAGCTTCTCCTACTCACGAGACCAGGCAGAGTACCTTGCTAACTCGAAGAGAACCGCTCCGACTATCGACACACGAAACGCGAGCTTCTCCTATTCACGAGGAACTATAGCTTTTGAGAACTTCCTCTGACAAACAGTATTTTGCAAAGCTTCCATTCAACAACGTTACTTCTGAACTTCATAGAAACCCAATATATACCCAACTACTTGGAATATCAAAGGTCAAGTCCCAACTGCCAATAATAATCGATTATTATAAGTGATAATCGATTATCCAAGTCCGTTACGAATTTTCAAAATAATTTTTCAAAGGCAGACTTGTGATAATAGATTATTTGAAGTGATAATCGATTATCTCAGTTATACTCATGATAATCGATTATTACTTCACATAATCGATTATTTTAGAATATTTTTCTAAAATAATACAGGTTTTACAGAATTTAAAGACATTCCTACTACATTTAAATTCTACAAAGTGCTTTTAAATATTTATAATATGATGTTCAGGTAAATCTTCTTGCAGCATCATCAAAACAATTTTCTTCAAGATTAACTAATACTCCTTATTGGTAACAGGTTCGCCCAAGCACTCTCAAATAGACCCATAACCTGTCTTTCACTTTCAAACATTCTTTCAAAGATTTCCCAACACTTCTTCTATCATCCTCTCTCTTGAAAACCCAATTTTTATTAATTTTTTCAATCCTAGTGATGAAGGTTGAAAAACAGTTATTTTCATATGTCATTTTAGACCAAATTACACCCTTTACTCTTGGAATGAGCTTAGAATCAAGCAAAACTCAATAAATGAGTCTATAGAGAGTCAAAAGCTGATTTAGAGATATTATTCTTGCATTGCATTGTTTTGTAGCAATTTTGAGAAAATGAAGAATGGAGTTGAAGATAAAGTCGTAGACTCAAGAAAAGAGAAGAAAATTGAAGATTTGAAGAGTCGACGCACCGCCCGACGACAACTTACACTGCCGGGCGGTCCAAGACGAGGAGTAGGCACTAGCGTTGACGTTGGGCAGTTTTGAGGGAAACTGCCGAGCGACAACTTATACCGCTGGGCGGTTCTGAGGTTTATGGGAAACCGTCGGGCGCCACACTTGTTTCGCTGGGCGGTGGTCTGTTGGGCCTGGGCCTGTTTTCTGTTGCGCTCCTCACCTATATTTACCCCTATTGCAAGTTCAGAGTCATTCTTTTGACAGGGGAGAACGGCCAGACCTAATTTTGCTCTCTGGAGAGGATTTCTTGGATGCTTAGGCTCCTTTTCATCTTTTCTAGGGTTTGCTTTTCCATTCTTTTTCCATTTTTCGTCTAGTTTCACCATGAAAATGGTGAACTAAACCCTATTGTTGTTGGGTGAAACAATGTAATCTTTTGATACTCTCTTTTATTGAAACTCTTGATTATTTATATGGTTTCCATATGATTTGATTGTTAATTGTTGGGTTCTCATCTGTGCTTAATGCCTTTATCGTTTAACTCATTCGATAACTGATGTTTGTCTTTATTGATACGGGGACATACAATAATGTCATGAACTGGTGAGTAATTTCTTGATTCTGCAATATCACCTAGGGATAGGGTTATGACGATCAATTGCGTTTAACTTCTGCTCTATAATGCTGTATTTATTGCTAGGGGAGGCTAGGGATAGCAAGCCAGTAATTAGTATTAGGCTCTTTTCGCCGAGGGATCGGGTTAAGGGTAGGCTAAGAAAGTTGCATGACAATTAATTAATCAAGCTAATAATTCAAGAGGAGTAGATAAGAGAGAGCGGATAAGGATGAAATTGTAAACCCCCAACAACTCCATTCATCCATTGTTTTCTTCTTGTCACTTGAATCAATCTCTTTTGCATGTCCATATTTTATTTTAATACTCAATCAATTAATTTTATTTTCAAGTCTTATTATTTTAATTCACGTGAACGAGAAATCCTTTCGAGTCTCTTGGGAAGAACGATATTGGGTTTTACCAATTATATTACTTGAATGATTTGGTACGCTTGCGAATCCGTCAACAAGTTTTTGGCGCCGTTGCCGGGGACTCGAGGTTTAACTTTTTCAAGTAGTGTGAATTAATTGAATTTGGCTTGATTTATGTTTATTTTTATTTTTGTTCTAATAAATGTTTTCTAGGGTTTTGTGCTTAATGTTTGCAGAATGCAGAACGGACAAGGATTTGATTATATTGGCACTCAATCTTACCAAAATAATTTCAATCACTGGTGGGAACCTCACTCATACGTGGTACAAAGTCGATATGGACAAGTTGCTTAGCCTCATTTTATGTCTATACAAAGAAGTGCAGAATCTGAGGAAATTTTTCAGAGGATTATGAATTTTGAACCATACCATGTTAAAAGCATGGAGGAGAGGCAACATTATCAGTGGCAGCAACAATGCTCTTCACCAATTCAAACGTGGGAGTATGATCAATAACTTTGTCAACAAATAGCTGATGTGACGGAACAAGTCAAAAGTTTGAATGAAAAATTTGACAAATTTCTGGAGAGGTGCGATCCCAAGAGCTATGAAGTTGCCTTCAGGAATTTGGAGACACAAGTTGATGAGGTTGTTGATAAGGAGAAGGTGGAGAGAGAAGTGAAAAAGATAGAAGAGATAGAAGCAGAAAAGGTTGTTGTTAAGGAGAAGATAGATGAAGAAAAGATAGAAGAAGAGGTTGTACAATTGAAAGAGAGGGAGTATGAAAAACCCTTGCCCTATCCAAAGACATATTCTAGGAGGGAAAAAGGAAAGCAGTTGTAGCGTTTTATGGAGATTCACAAGAAATTGGAAATAACCATACCATTCTTTGAGGCACTTCAGCAAATACCATCAGATGCGAAATTTTTGAAAGAACTTCTCATGAAAGAGAGGAAGTATATTGAGAAGGAAACTATTGAGGTGCTAGGAAATTGCAGTGCAGTCATACAGAGAACATTACCTCCTAAATTACAAGATCCAGGGGGCTTTATCATTCAAGTGGTTGAAAGAAAAAAGAAAAATAGAAAATGTGCAAAAAATAAAGAAGAAAATAAAAAGAAAGAAAAAGACAAAGTTGAGGGGGGAGATTGAGAAAAAGAGGAGGAGTGGAAGGAAGAAAAGATCATATGCAAAACCCTTTCCTCATCAGAAGAAAAATCATAGGAAGGAAAATAGGTTCAAGTGCTTTATGGAGATCTTCAAGAAATTGGAGATTAAGGTTCCTATGGTTGAAACATGGAAATATGTGCTTGGTGTTCTCAACTTTATGAAGGAATTTAGTAGGAAGAAGAAAAAGAAAAGAATATCAAGCGAGAAGAATTTCAACACCTACTGACGGGTGTTTGTTGGGGTCATCCCAATTGTTGTAAAACATTTTTTTATTTTATTTTTCATTTTTAGTCTAGGTTTATTTTTTTAAAAAAAAACTTGTAATTATTTGGTTTTTGGAACAATTTTTGTGTGACATCTACTGGGGGATGCTAAATTTTTTGGAACTACTGGAGAACACAGGAAGGTACACCTACTGATGGGTGTTGGAAGGATTTGCACTTACTGACAAGTGCTAAACAGGTTTGGGTCAGGCTCGTGACGTTAAACAAGCGCTACTAGGAGGCAACCTAGATTCTCTCTCTTATCTTTGCATTTAAATTCATAGAATAGGTTGAATTTTATTTTTCGTGTGTATGCTTGGCTTGAATACTTTTTTTGAAAATGTTTGACTAACTGATGTGCATGATGGAGCTATTTGATGATTAATTGATGTGGATGAGAATTGAGTTGCAATGCATGTTGATATTCGTTGAAATAGATGTGTGATGAATTATGATTGTGGTTATGATGCTAAGCAGGATGCATGATTGAATTTTGTGTGAGGAAGCATGTGTGTGAGATTTTGAGCGCTAGAGTTTTTATTGTTGTATGCATTATTCACAGGAAAACATGAATGATATTGCCTCAATCTTGATGATTGATTGAATTACATGTAAATGTCATATGATCAAGGCCATTTTTGAGAACCCTTCTCTAGTGAAATTTTCACCCAAAATGTTTGAAAATAGTATACCCTTTTTGAACCTTAGCCTTAAACAGGATGTGAACCCTTGTCTTGAAATTCGTTATCTTGAGTTGGGATGAACTTAAATGTATGCGATGAAAAGGTTGAAGTTTGGGGTTGTATGGGGGAAAATTGAAAAGCAATTGTGAAGCATTGAGCTCAAATGTTGTGAAGAGAAAAATTCATGAGAAAAAGAAAAAGAAAAGAAGAAAAGCATGAAGAAGAGCTCAATGCAAAAGAAAAAGAAAAGAGAAAAAGTTGGGTTTGAGTGAGATTGGTGAGAAAGAGAGTTATGCTTAAATGTTGAAGATTGTGATAGCTCTCTTGACTCAAGGATTTTGCATTCTAGAAAAACCAATTTTTCTTGTAAGCCCAACCTCATTACAAGCCTTGAAAAAGTCCTTTTGATGACATTTGCATGTAAAGATGTTAATTGTTTGAGATGAATGACAATTTTGTTTCATGTGACTTGTGAACAATAGAGAGTTGGAGTGTCACCTTAAACACTTGAGTGATTGAGTGAAACACTTGCTTGATATGAACTGTTAATTTTCATGAGTGCATTTTTGCTTGGTGGATTGATCATTCGTAGTGTGTAACATCTGTTGTACAATATCGGGATTGAAAGCATGCATGCATCTTATTTTGATTTCACTGAAGATATGGGATTAAGTAGTTTTTTCGTGTACTTTGGGAATGTTGAAACATTGGATGGAAGAGGATAAAGCCAAGTTTTGTTTTGTGTGTTGTTTTGTTTTGTTTGCTTGAGGACAAGCAAAGTTCTAAGTTTGGGGTGTTGATGAAGGTTGAAAAACAGTAATTTTCATGTCATTTTCTACCAAATTACACCCTTTACTACTTGGAATGAGCTTAGAATCAAGCAAAACTCAATAAATGAGTATGTTGAGCGTCAAAAGCTGTTTTTAGCGATATTATGCTTGTTTTGCATTATTTTGTAGCATTTATGAGAAAATGAAGAATGGAGTTGAAGATAAAGGTCGTGGACTCAAGAAAAGAGAAGAAAATTGCAGATTTGAAGAGTCAACGCACCGCCTGGCGGCAACTTACACCGCCGGGCGGTCCAGGGCGAGGAGTAGGCACTGGCGTTGGCGCTAGGCAGTTTTGAGGGAAACCGCCAGGCGGCAACTTATACCGCCGGGCAGTTCTCAGGTTTATGGGAAACCGCCGGGCGCCACACTTGTTCCGCCGGGCGGTGGTCTGTTGGGCCTGGGCCTGTTTTCTGTTGCGCTCCTCACCTATATTTACCCCTATTGCGAGTCCAGAGTCATTCTTCTGACAGGGGAGGACGACCAGACCTAATTTTGCTCTCTAGAGAAGATCTCTTGGATGCTTAGGCTCCTTTTCATCTTTTCTAGGGTTTGCTTTTCCATTCTTCTTCCATTTTTCATCTAGTTTCACCATG
>NC_028358.1:7772104-7782266 GCF_000741045.1 Vigna radiata var. radiata
GCCGAGGGATCGGGTTAAGGGTAGGCTAAGAAAGTTGCATGACAATTAATTAATCAAGCTAATAATTCAAGAGGAGTAGATAAGAGAGAGCGAATAAGGATGAAATTGTAAACCCCCAACAACTCCATTCATCCATTGTTTTCTTCTTGTCATTTGAATCAATCTCTTTTGCATGTCCATATTTTATTTTAATACTCAATCAATTAATTTTATTTTCAAGTCTTATTATTTTAATTCACGTGAGCGAGAAAGCCTTTCGAGTCTCTTGGGAATAACAAGATTGGGTTTTACTAGTTATATTACTTGAACGATTTGGTACGCTTGTCAATCCGTCAACACCAAGTTCGGGGTTTTGTGAGAGCACAACTATTTGGGGTTGATTCCTCCACATTCATTGGGAGAAGTTTTACTAACGTTTAATGAAATTTCTTGTGGTATTGTGAATTGTTCTTGATGTAGGGTTGTCCTCCTCCTCATCAGGAAAGAGGATCAAGACTGTGGGAAAAAAGAAGGAAGGAATCAGAGTTGGAGCAGCTGAAGCTCCATCTATGGAGGAAGATGTTGAGGATGACGATTTTGAAAAAGGAGATGAGATAACATTTACTGATCGATGCTATCTGCACTAGATCATGATTTTCTATCCTTTGTTTTTGTATTTATTTGTTTCTGTAGTGTAGAACTTTGTTGGGCACTATATCTGATGCAGTGGTTTGATCTTGATATTTTTGCATGACGGGTATTGCTTGATGATGCTTTGATATTGATGATGTTGAGATTGCACAATATGCTGATATACAGGAGGTAGTTCACAAGCTATGTGAACAGATGCATTATGGTTTTGTGATTGTGATTATGAGGCTAAGCAGGGTGTTTTTGTTTGGATGATTGGAATAAGCTTATGAGTGAGGTTTGAGATCTAGAGTTCTTATTGATATATTTGCTATCTACGACATGAATGATTTTGCCTAAGTTTCAGTGATTGATAAAATTGCATGTATGTGTCATATGATCAAGGTCGTTTTTGATTTATCCCTTTCTTAGCCAATGCATAAAATTTCGTCCCAATGAAAAAGAGCACAATGTGTTCTACCCTTTTTGAACCTAAGCCTTAAACAGAAAATCCTTTTGAGAAAAATCTTAACCTTGAGTTAAGTTTAGAATTATTGCATGGTATTGATAAAGGTTCAAGTTTGGGGTTGTTGGGAAAGATGAAAAAAAAAAAAGAAGAAAGACAAGCATTGAGCTAATGTGTTGAGCAAAAGTGAAAAAGATAGAAAAGATATAATGAGAAAGATAAGCTCAATGTAGAAAAAGGGGAAAAGTTGGGAATAAGAAAGATTGGTAAAAAGAGAGTTTGTGCTCGAACTATGAATGTATAGATAACTCTCTTAACTCAAGGGTTTTGTGATCTAGAAAAACCAATTTTCCTTATTAGCCCAACCACATTATAAGCCTTGAAAAGTCCTTGTGATGACATGTGTATGTGATGATGTTTGATTGTGGCAAATGAAAGGCAACTTTGTTTTATGTGACATATGGATAGTAGAGGGAAGGAGTGACCTTTATACACCTTTGAGTGAAACACTTGAGTGTTTGAGTGAAACACTTTATCTGGTGAGGAATAATTCCATGAATTCATGATTATATCTATGCTTAGCTAATTGATCATTCATGAGAATAACATCTGTTGGAAGATCATGTGATTGTGTGAACACCATGATGAGTAAATTGAATCAAAGCATGTGCACATCTTAACTAAATTCTACTGATGAATTGAACCAATGTGTTGATTTGTGGAAGACTAAGTTTCATCTTGTTTGCTTGAGGACAAGCAAAGTTTCAAGTTTGGGGTTGTGATAATGGTTGAAAAACCGTTATTTTTATACTTAATTTTGATATCAAATGCACCCTTGATGACTTAGAAACTTGCTTTGATTCATGATTTTTCATTAGTTTTGTGAATAAAAGAGTTGAGGACATGTTTTATGATTTTATCATTATATTCCTTTGATTTTTTAGGTTTTTGGAATGAATTGAAAGAAAGGTTGAAGTACCAAGGGTTGTAGTGCAGAAAGTCAAATATAATGTAGAAAAGTCAACCAGTCAACCAGAAAAATTAACAGTCAACCAGAAAAGTCAACCAGTCACCCAGAAAAGTCAATCAGTTGACAAGAATGTTGACCAGAGCACTGAGTGACGGTTTTGGGCGCTGAGCGGTTTTGGGGCAAACTGTTGAGCGTCGTTTTTAAGCGTTGAGCGGTTTAGGCACGGGCTTGGACCTGTTTTATGTTATTTTTATGATCTGTTTGGGCTTAGACTTGTTTTCTGTTATTTTTATGGCCTATTTAAAGACCTAGACACTCTAGAGAATGTATCTTTTGATGGCTTAGACACAAAAACACACTTTTCACCCCTTTGGGGGTGTATTTGGAGATGATGACAACTCTCCTTTTCTCCTTTTTAGGGTTTCTATCTCTTTAATTCCATTGTTCACCTAGTTTCTCCATGACGATGGAGAGCTAATCTTATTTGTTGATGGGGCAAGATGTAACCTCTAAACTCTCATATATCCAAATTCTTATTTAATTCATATGCTTGCATATGCTTGATTTATCAATTATTGGGTTCCTTACCTGTATTTAATGCTTTTATCATTTAACTCATTCGGTAAATGTTGTTTGATACAGGAACGTACAATAATGTCATGAACTGGGGGGAATTCCTTGATTATGCTAATACCGCCTAGAGATAGGGGTAGGACGATCAACTGTATTTTGCTTCCGTTTATTATGCATTATTAGTTACTAGGGGAGGCTAGGGATAACAAGCCGGTAATTAGTAATAGGCTCTTTTTGCCAAGGAATTGGGTTAAGGGTAGACCAAGAAAGTATGCATGACAATATGATAAATAAGCGAATTAAATAAGAAAAGTAGATATAAGAGGGTGATTGGGTGAAATCTGAACCCTAGCAACAAATCCATCTCATATTATCAACATCATCCATCCACTTTTGTGTTTAACCTCAATTGATCAAATTGCATTCATGTTTATTCTTTCGTACTTTATATTCAAAAACCCCAAAATTTGTTCTTATAGTCTTGATTGGTTAAGCAAAAGCACAACAGTTTAGTGCCATGAGTCTCTTGGGAAAACGATACTTGGACTTACCATTTATTATTGCTTGATACGATTTGGTACACTTGCCAGAGTGTTAACAATGTCACATGGCTGGAACTGCAAAGAGTGATTGTGATAGTGATGAAGAATTTGAGAAGCTGCCTATAGAAGAGAAATATCAGCAGCTGATTGAGACATACAGAGAATTACATGCTGAAGCAATGCGATTGGAATACAAGATTAGTCGAATGAACTCTGAAAAAAGAGACTATGAATATAGAATAAATAACCTTGTTACTGAAAATGAAAGATTAGAAAAAGAGGTAAATGAAGCTTTATTATCTACTAGAAATGTTGAGATTAAAACTGTTACTATTGAAAAAGTTTGTGAAAATTCTCCTACACATATTGAAAAGATTGATTACTTGACTAGCAAGCTAGCTAAGTTTGCTCAAGCTAGTGACAATTTAGATGTTGTACATAATTCATCTAGCAGAAGTAAAAATAGGCAAGGAATTGGGTTTAAAAGTTACTCTAACAGAACCAATGCTAGGAAGCTTAATGAATTAAGAAAACCTGCCAGAAATGCATGTTTTTATTGTAAATGTGTTGGCCATACTGTTAGAAATTGCTACTACAGAAATGTTGTTGTTCCTCAAGGATTATACGTATGGATACCAAAGGAACATGTGATAAGAACTAACAATCATGGATCCAAAATTAAATGAGTACCAACAACCAAAACTTAAGTGTTTTGCAGGTTATGCAAGTGATAAAGAACTATTCTCAAGGATGAATTAACTGTGGATTATATCAAACACATTGAATGTCTACAACTGGTAATTTTGTATCTATCTGCTGCATCATGCATACATTGATTGATTGTTGCTAAGTGATTGTTTGTATTGTGTGCTTAATTGGTTGGATAACTAAATCTGATTAAAAGTGAGTTTCATCAAGTCATAGTCGACTGGTATATTAATGCATTCGACTATGAAATGAAATGTTCTGATTAGCTCGAAATTTGAAATTTCATTTTGGCGCAAAAGTGGAAATTTTGCATTCCCTCCAAAATACTAATTCATAGATCAGATTAACGTCTGAAGTATCATTGAAACTGCATCATAATCACTATCTTCAGACCATCATCATTCTCCCTAAAGGTCCTTGTCTATTTATGCTATTTCAACTCAACAAATGGATGCTAGCTCTACACAGAAAAGAAGGATCAAGACAATCGGGGAAAAGCGTCTTCGAAGAGAACCAAAACTTCATGGCTGGATAAGTGACGACGATATACAGTTCAAGTTTCTAGACTTTGAGTTGAAAAGAATTTCAAAGTTATTTTTCATGTGTCAGTCGACATTGTGATATGCATATTCGACTGTGTTACTATTTTGTTTGAAATTCTGTTAAGCCTACCAGCTCCAACGGCTATATTCTCAAAAGTTAGTTAAAACTGTATGACTTGGTCAACTGTAATAAATGAGTCTTAATTTTGTTGACTGAGGAGCCTTTATGTTGACTGTCTGTTATAACTTTTTTAATACAGTTGACTCTATTAGTAGGCTATTCGACTATGAATCAATCTGATGAAACAGAAAACTATAAATAAAAAGAACGCGGATTGTTCTGTGACTTTTGTGATCTGACATTTTCACTTTCTTGTTTCAGGTTGAATTTGTTAGAAGCTCCAAGAATTCTCCAAGAAGATGGTGGTGATCTTGCTTGAGAGGAATTCAGAAGGAGAAGTCATCGTTCTTACTGTTTGATCAATATTCGCACAGAGAGGTGCTTCTAGGTTGATCTTGATAGGCTTGGCATCCTGCGAAAGACTTCTGGGTTTTGATTGAAGGCTTGGCAACCTGTGAAGTCTACTATGATAGGCTTGGCATCCTCTGAAGAGAGATGGTGACATGTTAAGGATTGTTCAACGTGGGTGCGGATTGCAGGAGAGGGGATTCTTGCTGCAATTCTGATTCTGTGTGTGCAGCTATATTTGGTTTTGGGTTAGAGTGGAGATTTATATTTTTGCGTGGTGCTTCTATAAATTCCTTGTTGTAAAAACCGCAACCATTATAGTGCATTTGCTTCCTGGGTTGGAAGGACACTGGATGTAGGCATTGTTGGCCGAACCAGTATAAACACAGTGTTTGAATTTTCTGATCCCTACACTCTTTATTTTCTAGTCGACTATATCTGCTAGGCAGTCAACTGCGTTTTTCCGATGCATTACATTTTCAATAACTTGCATTTCAAGGAAAGATCAAAAGCTTTGAATTTTTCATACCAAGATTGCGAAAACATTTTAATTTTGAATCAAGACCAATTCACCCCCCCTCTTGGTGTTAAAAGAAGCCTACCTGTTTCATAACAGGTCTTTCATCTCTTCTTCTAGTATTTCTTCAATCCTTGTCAAAACAAGGGGAATTAGTCATAAAATTATTGAAATCAACCTCAACTCTCTTATTCACACAAATTATTCAAAAACGATGAGTCCAAGCAAGTTTCTAAGTGAAAAAAGGTGTTTTTAGTATCAAAATCACATCACAAATAACGGTGTTTTAAACCGTTATCAATTACCCTCTTAATATAATCGGTTACATTAAACACATGTAACAGACTAACAGTAGTCAAAGCACATAATTGAATGTTCAATTAATGCAATCGATTTTCATTAAATGTGTTGAGATTGTTGATAAGGGAAACACTGGTTTAGCTAACCTTAATCTCACAGTGCTCCAGTTACTCTTGTTTTTTATGATGATAACACATTATTAATAACACATGTATTATTATGTGTTACATATTCTACTCTTTAATGTGGAAGATATCTTTGTGAACATCTTTGTATTTATATTGATGTATAAATGCATATTCTCTAATTTAATATTTGTTACATCATTTGTGAATGCATTACATATGCTTTTGAAAAGAAAACCACATGCACTTTGATGAACTTATATTGTGTAGCATAACTGCAAGTTTTAAGTCGACTTCATTATGAAGTAGTCGATTAAAACTCGTGACTATGTACAAATTTTCAAAAGTAGTGCAGTGTATCATTTTGCATTGAAAACTTTTTCAAACTGAGCTTAAGTGCCTAAGTAGACTACATGCGCAGTGGATCTGACTTAGCTAGTTATTTGATTTGAAATTCTGTCAATGCTTGTGTACAATAACGACTATATTTCAAATGTTTGTTAAAACATTTATGATAGTCAACTGTATTAAATGAAAAGTCAATTTGGTTGTAATGACTGCTGCTAATTTGCTTAACCATTATAACTATCTGATGACATTTGACTTCATTAGTAGCATAGTCGACTACAAGAGCGTCTGATTTATAGAAAACTATAAATAGACGTGACTCAATTGATCACAAGGAACTTTGGATATTCTTACACTTTCATCTTGATTTACAGATTGTGATCTCTCAGAAAAAGGATCCAAGAACTCATCAAGAAGACAATGGAGATCTTTCTTGCAAGAGTGTCTTAAGGAGGAACTGAATTGTGCCTATTGATCAAGACTGCTTTCAATCTATTGCAGATTGGTTTTCCTATTGTGATTACAGGAGGTTGACTCGTGGAGTATGTACACTTTGAGGATTGTTCAAAGTAGGTTGTAGATTGCAGAAGAGGGGATATCTTGTTGCAGATCTTTGTTATTGCTGCCTATATTTTTGTTAGAGGGTTAGAGAGATGTTTTATATTTTTAACGTGGAGGTCTCTATAAAAGCCCATTTATAAAAATCTTGACCATTATAGTGCATTTGCTTCCGGATTGTGGAAGGACACTTGATGTAGACATTGTTGCTGAACCAGTATAAAAATATGTGTTTGATTTCTCTATCCTTACACTTTTACATTAAGTCGACTTAATTGTTTACGTAGTCAACTTTACATTTCCATTGCATTTAGAATTTTCATTCCTTGCGATTCAAGAAACTTTGTAAAGACTTTTACTTTGTGAAAAAGATTTTGAGAAGACTTTGATTTTTAAACCTCACCAATTCACTGCCCCTCCCCCCCCCCCCCACACACACTCTTGGTGTTGAAAATGAGCTATCCTATTTCCAACAATTGGCACGAGAGCTGCTTTCATAAAATATTTGAAAAACTAGTCGACTTCTATTTTCTTTGAATTGATTCTATCCTGGATAATGGCTTTCATTTTTCAAACTTTTGGTGAAGGTGCATCTACAAACAGACTATCACTATTTGCGGGTGAAAATTATCCTTTTTGGAAAATTAGAATGCAAATCTTTCTTGAATCCGTGGATAGAGGAATTTGGGATACAAATTTGAATGGTCCTTTTGAGCCAACTCATACTGTTGATGAAAAAACAGTTTTGAAAAATTTTTCTGAGTTGTCTCAAGAAGAGAACAGGAAAGCGCAATATGATGTCAAAGCTAGAAATATCATTGCCTCTGCACTAACTGTTGAGGAATTTTTCAGGATATCTCAATGCAAATCTGCCAAGGAGATGTGAGATTTCTTGGAAGTCACTCATGAGGGCACTGATGAAGTCAAGAGAGCAAGGAAGAATTCTTTGATACAAGAATATGAGCATTTCAGGATGAAGGCTGGTGAAAAATTCTATGAAGTTTAGAAAAGGTTCGCTCATTGTAAATCATCTTATGGCCCTTGGTAAAGTCTTTGACAAAGAAGATATCAATATCAAGATATTGAAGAGCTTGAACAAAAGCTGGCAACCCAAAGTCACAGCAATCTCTGAGTCCAAAGATCTAACAAGCATGAATATGGCTACCTTGTTCGACAAGTTAAGAGAACATGAGTTAGAACTTGGATGGTTGAAGGACGAAGAAGAGATTGAAGAAAAGAAGTCCTATGCACTGAAAGAAACAAGCAAGAAAGCCTCAAAGTCAAAGCAAGAATCAGATGCAGAGATGGACAACAATGAACTGATCACCATGATGGTAAGAAAGTTTAATTGACTTGTGAAAAATAACAGCCAAGTCAAGAAAGCTTTCAGGTCAAGTGTTGTTCAATGCTATGAATGCGGGAAAGAGGAACACATCAAACCAGATTGTCCAGACCTGAAGCCGAAGTAGAAAGCCATCAGGAAGTTTCCTCGGGACAAGAATATAAAGCAGAAATGAGCTTACATAGCTTGGGAAAACAGTGATTCTGAAACTTCAAGTGATGAAGATGTTGATCATGATTAAGAATCAAACATGTGCTACATGGTTGGAACTTCATTAGCTGAATACGACAGTGATATAGATTTTGAGAATGAGTCGATAGAAGTGAACTACAATTTACTGATAGATGCCTTTAAGGAGGTTCATGCTGAAGCAATGCGACTCCAGTATAAGGTAAATCAACTAAACTCTGAGAGAAGAAACTGTCAGCATAGAATAAATAATCTTGTCGATGAAAACGAGAAATTGCAAAAGGAATTAGATAAAGCTTCATTGTCTACGAAAAATGTTAAAACTAAGACTATTACAGTAGAAAAGAATTGTGAAAAATGCCCTACTCATATGGAACAAATAGATTACTTGACTACCACACTAGCCAAATTTACACATGGTAGAGATAATTTGAATGTTGTATTGAGGTCTTCTGTTAGAGCAATTTACAGACAAGGATTTCGTTATAAAGCTCAATCTAATAGAACCAGTACAAAGAAATTTATTGATTTAAGCAAGCCTGTTAAGCATGCCTGCTTTTATTGTAATAGTGTTGGTCATATTGTTCAAAATTGTTATTATAAAAGAGTTGGAGTTCTTAAAGGATTATACGTGTGGATACCTAAGGAACATCTGGCTACCACTGACAATCAAGGACCCAAGTTTAAATGAGTACCTGCAACAAAAACTTGAACTGTTTTGCAGGATTGGAGACAGGTGGAGTGAGAACTCAAGGATGAAAAAATATGGTTATATCAACCATCTTGAGTGTCTACAACTGGTAACATGCATTATCTTACTGCATCATGTATTAATAACTTGATTGTTTAATAATAGATTGTTTGACGATTGTATGATTGATTGTCTGTATGCTTCGTTTGAAAATCAAATTTTTGAACTATAGTCGACTTGATTATAGGCCTACTCGAATATGTGTCTTTGTATGTATGTATCCTGTTTTGAGAATCTTATGACATACAATAGTCAACTTTGTTTTTATAAAAATCGACTGAATGTCTCTGTTTTGGGCCTTGAAATTTGAAAATTTAAATATAGGCCTTGTTTGTGTATTGTCTTGTTCGCGCCTCTATATATGTGTACACTATGTTTCTCTGGTTCATACATGCTGTAAGGGAAACCCTTATTCTGGTAAAAGAAGTCTTTAGCTTCTGGAAAAATGGTTGCCTCTTCATCTCATCCTAGCAAACAATCAGTGTCACAACATGGGAGGCCAATCCATTTGGTTGGTTCAATGATGGTGAGCAAAGAACTAACTTCATATGCAAGTGGGGCTTCAAAGAAAATATACGACACAAATGTATGAGCATTCTCTTTTTCCGTAATGAAGGCTTCGTTTTTCAAGAATGGTTGGATAAGGCTGGTTTGACAAAGTTTGTTGAACTGCAAGATGACTGCTATCCAAACCTGGTCAAAGTTTTCTATTCTAATATGAGAATAAATGAGAACTGTCTGAGATCAAGAGTAAAAAGTGTTGATATCACCATAGATTACTTCATCTGAAAGTT
The DNA here is from genome assembly GCF_000741045.1 of Vigna radiata var. radiata. NCBI lineage: Eukaryota > Viridiplantae > Streptophyta > Magnoliopsida > Fabales > Fabaceae > Vigna > Vigna radiata. The sequence continues at coordinate 7,781,908 of NC_028358.1, forward strand.
TGTTGCAGGTCTCCAACAAGAAGGACTAATGGCTTACCAAGGGATTCTTGGGTTCTACGTACACTAGTGCAGAAAGGGCATTAAACATCTGTTATTTAGGGCTTTTAACATCGAATCCACAACTGATGTCTTTGTGGGTGACATTAATGAGACGTCTTTGCTTATGATTATTTGCACAAGAAAGGTGCTTTTGTGTGATCGTGTTGAAGGCTTGGCATCCTATGAAGACTGCTGAATTGTGTTAAAGGCTTGGCATCCTGTGAAAACTGCTGAATTATGTTGAAAGCTTGGTGATGAATCAATATTTTATACCATTAACTTAGTTTTTCGCGCCGAATTGTGTTGATGATTTGCGCTTA
>NC_028358.1:7782316-7798257 GCF_000741045.1 Vigna radiata var. radiata
GGGCTTAATTAGACCAATAATTCATATTTTAATTAATTTGAATTATTTGTGCTTAATTATTCCTATTTCTATTTTCAGGGCAATTTTGGAATTATACTTTGGGACTTTTGGAAGGGCACCAAACAATTGAAGAATTTCCACAAGGCAAATTAGAATTAATCTAGCTTAGCTTAGTAGTTTAGAATTTGTTAATAAATTTTTGTAATATGGGCCAATTTTGCAAGGATAGTCTAAGCCCAATAGAAAAAATAGGACACATGCACCTTAGGGTTTTTAAAGGTGGACCCCACCTATTTTTGGGTGACACTTGGTCCTAGGTTTTTGGGTGGTAGTAGCCGACACATTAGAGAGGGGGCTCTGTCTCTGGTGAATTGAATTTTTTTCTTTTTGGGGGATACACACGAAGAACATTTTATTATTTCCTTCCTTGCTTTTGGCTTAACGTTCCTGAGAGGCTGGAATGGTTGTTCAAGTCTTCTTTCAATGATTGAATAAAATAGCCACCTATTTTGCCTTTCAGTTTCTTGCTGGAACGTGTTCCTTGCATTGGTTACAATCTGTAACATGAAAAGGGTCACTCATGGTCCATTGGAAATAGCACTTCTATCTTGTCATTAATGCAAGGGTGACTCAATCTTCTTTTCTTCTTGAAAGTGTGGGGTCCGGTGCCTCAATACCTTTGAGCTTTGTGATTGGACTTTTATTTTCAATGGGAGAAAAGTACTGCAGCTTACATTGGGTCTCGGGTTTAGATGCTGATACGATGATTCCTTCTTTTTGAAAGAAGAGAATTAATTTCTTTGCTTGGACGAAAAAGTGAAACATGGTTACGGGTTGGTGATGATTAAAGGAGGGCTCCACTAGTTGAATGTGGGTTCACGGTAATGGCTGGAAGAAGTAGCTTTCTTTATTTTCATTCAACATTGAAGCTTAATCTGGTAGTGATGGGATGTTGGGTGCAGCATTTGTCTCGGGATTAGATGGGAAACATAGGTGCAGTAGGTAGCTTTGCATCTAAATTCATTTAGCTAAACGATGGGGCCCGGTTTGAAATTAAAGGGTTGCTTCACGTGAGGAGTGTCACAACTGCAATTTTTTTCCAGCTTTTATAATTGGGTTTTTGAATTGAAGAATTGTATTGTGGAGCACAATGTCACGTCTGAATGGAATTGGAGAAAAAGGTGTGATACATTTCAAAAGCTTGACACGTTGCAGCACGGTGGTGGACAATGCATGAATTGATTTTGAGACAGAATTTTAAATTGGAGTAAGATGGTTACTCGGTTGAAGCAGAGACAACTGGATGAGGTCACGACTGGAACACATTCCCAGCCTAAAAATTTGGGTTTTAAAATTTAAGAAAGTGAAATGGGATTTGAAGCATTTGGAGGTCACGACCGAGAGGTCTAAGTTTTGGGCCATTTGCAAATTCAATTTCTCTAGTAGAGGTAAATGAGGTTAAGTGAGTTTGGAAAAAAAAATATATGTTATTTAATTTCTTTAGCTTTAAATTAGTTTGAATTGTAGGATTAGTTCATTTTGATTTAATTTTTCCATATTCACAAACTTTTCAAACCCCCCCCCCCTCCTTCGTGTTAGACTCGATTATTGAACCGCAAAATTGGTCTTTGGGAGACGACCTAGGGGTCATTCCCTAGTTTATACTACACTTTAATTGCACATCTAATTTGATTGGGAGACGACACCCATCACTTGGCATCCTGTGAAGACAGTTGAATTGTGTTGAAGGCTTGGCATAGTTCACTTTGGACCTGTTGTGATACAGGGGGATAGTTCACTTTGAGTATTGTTCAAAGTGGTTTTTCAGATTGCAGAAGAGGGGATTCTTGCTGCAATTCTGGTTTTGCTGTGCAACTATATTTTGTTTTTGGGTAAGAGAGGAGATTTATATTTTTGACGTGGAGGTCTTCTATAAATTCCTTGTTGTAAAAACCGCAACCATTATAGTGCATTTGCTTCCTGGGTGGAAGGACACTGGATGTAGGCATTGTTGGCCGAACCAGTATAAAAACCTGTGTTTGATTTTCTCTATCCGTTATCTTTTACATTCCAGTCGACTCTATATTTCACGCAGTCAACTACGTTTTTCCGCTGTATACATTTTCTGATTGCTTGCATTTCAAGAAAGTTCAAAAAGCTTTATACTTTGTTTTCAAGATTGCGAAAAGAACTTATTTTTGAAACATCACCAATTCACCCCCCTTCTTGGTGTAAAAAGAAGCCTACCTGTTTTCCAACAAGTTTTTGCACTGACAAACATCTGTAGACGTCGGGCATGGCATTAACAGTCATCTACTAGGTATTTTTTTTAAACAAATAATTTATTTTTAGAATAAAAGCACACCTGAAAAACAGAAAATTGTTCCAAAACAATATACTATATCAGAAAGGAGAATATATGTATATATATATATATATATATATATATATGTGTGTGTGTGTGTGTGTGTGTGTGTGTGTGTGTGTGTGTGTGTGTGTGTGTGTATTTCAACTAAAGAAAGATCTACTTAATCTAATAAACAATCCAATACCAAAAATATCAAAATATAAACTTAAAAAAAAAACTAGGTAATGCTCAACAACAAATATAAGTGTTTTTAACTCCATTTTTGCAGAAGATAAGATGTCCACTCTTGTCTTATATGCTTTATTATGTCCTCTGGTATAATTATCAATAGAGGAGAAAAATTGTATATTATCAACATAACTGGCCATGAACTGTGTTTGCTACTTAAATTCCAATAAGGATTTATACCATCAGTTACAAGTGCAAATATTAAGTTTCTTGGAAAAAATTCTACAAATGTTTCATCGATCTTCTTCCATTGTGGTGAATCAGCTGGGTGTTGAAAATAATCACACTTTCTTCCGACAATGTGCCATTTAAGGTTCTTTGCATCTTCTTTAACAGAGAACATACGTTCCAACCTAGGTATTATAGGCAAATACCACATGACCTTAGCAGGTGCACCATCATTACCTTCATCACCAGTGTTTTTGTCATATTTCTTTTTAAAACGGGATACACCACATGTTGGACAATACTTTAGCGAAGCAAACTCCTTTATGTATAAAACACAATCACTGGGACAAGCATGTGTCTTTTGATATTCAAGACCCATTGGACATAAATATTTTTTGGCCTCGTAATTACAAATAGGTAGAGTATTACTTTCTAGAAGTATCTCCTTCAACAACTCCAACAACTCTATGAAACTTTTATTGGTCCATCCGTTCCTTGCTTTTAAACTAAACAACTTCAAAGTTGCAGACAAACGTGTAAAGTTTGAGCATCCTGGGTACAATGGTTGCTCTGAATCATTTATAAGAGAATCATACAAATTAGCTCTTCCAAAATTATCTTCACCAACATCACGTATCATGTCCTCTAAATGACCACTCATCCATTCTTCCACATAATTCGTTCCTCGTGACGTGGTAGGTTGGTCCAGTACTTCTCCATGCCAAGTCCAAACGGTATAAGTTCTGATTATGTAGAACATGAATAGATCGTCATGAATATTTTCTAAGTCTTGTCGTATTTGATTAAGACAATGAACACAAAGACAAAAATATGTTCCGTTCACAGACTTTGCATTTTCTTGAACATAGTGCAAGAACACCGAAACACCCTTCTCATATTCTTCATCGATGCGACGTTCATTCATCAAGCTTCAATCCATACTTCATCGATTTCAATTTTTTAACCCTCACAAGGTTAGGCCCTACCCATTCAGAAAAATTATATTTCATATTGCTAAAACACATGCAAAGAAGTCTTCATCATAAATTTGATAAGATTTCGGCAGCATTTCATATTGGTCTCCAAAATACACGAAATGAGAGTAGTCAAGGATGACCACAATCAAATACGCATCCGGAGAACAACACAAATATTGAACCAAAATTTAATCAATCTTATGCATAAACTCCAATGTACATGTTATAGCAAATTTATGAAAAATAATTTTCCCAAACTGTCCAATCGGACAATTCAAAATTTAATACAAACGATTAAAAGATTAATCGTTTGTGTTAAATTTCAAACGGGAACTAAGTTTCACTCAAATATTTGATACTTATAATCTAACATGCCAATTATAATAACACAACTAAACTTTATGACATGCATATATTAAAAAGCCAATAACACATGCAAACCTAAAAGCTAAAAACATGCATACGCAAAAGCCAAAAATATACATACACAAAATGTAATAACATGCATGCAAAATAAGTTTTCAACAAAGATGCTAACCTTTTTAGCAGATTAAATTAGCAATTCAGGGAATATCCTTTGTATGATTGCACTGCAATTTCCTTGCACTTCAATGGTTTCCTTCTCAACATACTTCCTTTTTTCATGAGAAGTTCCTTTAGAAATTTGGCATATGATGGCATTTGCTGAAGTGGTTCAAAAAACGGTATGGTTATTTCCAGTTTCCTAAAAATCTCCATGAAACTTTCGAACTGCTTTTCTTTTTCCTTTCTTGAGTATGTTTTTGGATACGACAAAGTTTTAACATACTCTCTTTATTTCAATTTTTCAACTTCTTCTTCTCAATTATCACCCTCATTTTGCGGTTCAAGGATTAAGTCAAACACGAAGTGGGGGAGGGGGGGTTTGTGAAAGGTTTGTGGTGAATACGGATGAATAAAATCAAAACACTGACGCAAACAGATAATTAAACACAGATTTAAAAACGGTTTCAAAGACAGAATGAAAACGGTTGGTCATTAACTTAATTACAATGCTTCCTATCACAGATCAACAAAATTAAGCAACGACTCTAATCTCTAATCCAACACAGTTAACCAACTAAGCACAGGCTAATTATGTTTTCATAAAAGCGGACTAAGTGAATGCAATGTTAACATCAAATCCAATTTACACCATGTAGTTTCATCAACTAAGAGAAGACTCAACACCAACTGGGCAACTAAGTGTATACCCAATTGCAAGTGCAAATAAATATTTGATATTAACCAAGTCATAGTGGCAATCAAACATACAGTCCAGAAATCTCAAAGAAGCAATGCAATATTGTTAATGACCAACACAGTTAAATTAAGCTATCAGGATAATTAAAGTAACACAACTACAAATACAAGATAAAATAAAATAAAATACTAGACCCCAATAATGCAACAAACAATTATCTAACACAATTAAATTAATTTAAATGAAAAACTAAATTAAAGAAATGAAAAACAACTAATCCTACTATGCAAACTAATTTAAAACAAAAGAAATAAACTAATATGACTTTTTTCCTAGTAACTCACGTGACCCAATGTGCATCTACTAAAGAAATTGAAAGTGAAAATGGCCTACAAGACCTTCAAGGACGTGAGGTCCCATGCACACCAACCAAATTTGACTTTCTTTCTTCATTAAACAATTCCTTATGTCGTCTTTTTGTCCCATGTGCTTCATTCTCCAAGAAAAATAAGCATGTGTCTTCCACATCATCATGAAAACCTTCCCTTCTCTCTTCCCATGCAGCAAAAAACGTGAACCACACACCAATACTCAATTGTCATGAGCTACCAAGTGATTTTTGCAAAAAGTTCTTCAAACCAAAGGTCCAATGAAAGATACTTTGAATGCTTCACCCAAGATGCCATGTAAGCAAAGAAAACAACCTCAAACATCCTCCTTCTTCATAGCAACTCTCAGCAAAAACAAGGGAAAAGGCAAAGCTCAAAATGGAAACATTATTTGAGTCAAAACAAGCATCTCATGTGTTTGCCCAAAAGTGGTAAAAATTAAATGAAGCCAATTCCTCTCTCCTCCAAACACCACACGGTTTTTCTTCCTCCTAACACAAACATCTAAAGCCTTCCTTCACCTATCATCAATGTGAATACACATATCAAACCAAGTTTCCATTTGCAAAGCAATACAAGATCAACACAGCCAAGTTCTACTACTACAAACTAACCCAACACTCACTTTTCTTCAAACTTTTGCTAAAAACAAAATGGAATCCCTAGACCCACATTGCAGCACCATCCAGCTCTCCAAATGAAATACAATGTTCCATCTCATACATTACTCAAATTACTCAAGGTGAAACACAAGAAAAAGAAGGGCTCAAGATCCCAACAACCAACAATCAACTCAAGTTTTCATCACTCCAATGCTTAATGGGAACAATATTCTTCTTCATTCAACAAAGGAAACCCAAATATAATCACTAAAATGGTGCAACAAAGAGGAAACAAAAATGCAAAATGGGTCTTCTTTCAACCAAAGAAACCACCATGAAAATGCAAAGAACCATCTCCAAGCTCAAGCTTTCAACATGCAAATGAAAAATACAAGAAGAGAAGTGATAGATCTCCCTTCCATTAAGCAAGAATAAGTAAATTTGCAAGCAAAAGAAGAAGAAAAACGTGATCTTGGTCATTCCATAGCTCAAAAATGAAAGTCACCCATCATGGTCTCCAAGAGAGAGTTCATACATGCAAGTAAAATGAAAAGTGGAGACTAAAGAGTGTGTCTCGGCAATTCTCTCTCAAACCGTCCAACACCCTAAAATGGTGGGGTCCACCTCTAAAAGAAACCCTAAAGTCTTTGCCAAGTGTCCCTCAAAGTTTAGGCCCATCATAAAATTTGCTAACATTGGCCCAATGCACAAAAGCTTAATTAAAGTTCCTAAACAACTAGATTACAATTTAATTAAAATTGGAATGACTAAATGTTGAGTCTTTAATGACCACGCCACCTCCTAATGCTCCAAAAGATGTTTCCCAAAATTTTCCTGCAGCGAAAAATGCAATTAATCAGCTTAGAAAATTCAAATTAGTGAAAATGCGAATTTCCTACCAAATTAAGCAGAATTAGAAAAAACGAGGAAATAACGGACAATTAAACACAATTCCTTGATTTATTTAAGTGCAATAAACTAAATACAGTGAATAAAATATTGACTCATCACTTAGCATTGCTCCCCAATGAGAACGAGAACAAGCTAAGCTTCACTCTATCATCTGATACACCTGCCATTTTCACTGTATTGCAGATTTCACTAAACGCTGTCAAATGGTCATATGGGTTTTCATTTGACAGACCGTGAAACTGGTTGCTTTACACCAGGTGTATAAGCGCTGGATTCATCAACATGTTGGTCATTTGATCCGTAGGCATGGCTATGCTGTTAAAATGGAAAGGGCCAACAACATTAGATTGGTCTGCAAGAGTGTGTCTTGGAGGAGTTCGTTCGGCCATCTCCTGTGCTCTTCGAACTGGTGAAGGTGATAGTAATCTGTTAGGAGACGGAAACAAATCCCTAGATGGGTGTCTGACTCTCTTTCTTCCCCTTACCTCACTTAAGCCTTCAAGAAGAGGTTGCGTATTTTTCTTGCTCCTAGTATCTCTAGTCTCCTACTGCATGCACAAGAAACACAAACCCTAGTAGCACTTTTTTTAAAAAAAAAAAAATAATAAAACGATAAAAATATAAAATATATACAATCAAGTCAAGTTTAATCAGTTAACACTGCTAAATAAGTTAAACCACAAGTCCCCGGCAGCGACGCCAAAAACTTGTAAGTCCCTCGCAAGTGTAGCAGATCGTTATCAAGTAATATAAAATGGGTAAGTCCAAGTATCGTTTCCCAAAGGACTCTTAGGCCTTACTTTTCATGTAAACTGATCGTGTACGACTTGAGAAAAGAATTAAATTGAGGTGTGAATGCAAAGAACAAAAGTAAGCATGCAAATGCAGTGATTCAATTGGCTTAAAGAAACTATGGTTGAATGGCTTAATTTGCTTATTTATCATATTGTCATGCAAACTTTCTTGGTCTACCCTTAACCCAATCCCTTGGCGAAAAAACCCTATTACTAATTACCGGCTTGCTATCCCTAGCCTCCCCTAGTAATTAATAATGCATGATAAACGAAAGCAAAATACAATTGATCGTCCTACCCCTATCCNTANGTGNTNTTGCTTAATCAAGGAATTCCNCCCAGCTNATGANATTANTGTACNTTCCCGTATCAATAAAGACAAACAACATTTACCGAATGAGTTAAACGATAAAAGCATTAAATACAGGTGAGGAACCCAACAATTGATAAATCAAGCATATGCAAGCATATAAACTAAATAAGAATTTGGATATATGAGAGTTTCAAAAGATTACATTGTTACCCAACAACCTATGGTTTAGTTCACCATAATCATGGTGAATCTAGATGAAATATAATGAAATAATGGAAGAAATAACCCTAAACTTGGTAGATTGGAGCCTAAGCATCCAAGGAACCTCCTCCAAGATGTGTGGAATAGCTCTGGACGTTTCTCTCTACCAAAAGAATGAGTTTTGAATCGCACTGGGGCTATATATAAGCCCAAAAAGATAACAGAAAGATTACATAATCTAGCTAATAAAAACAGACAACTGCCCAGGCGCCTAAGTAAATCACTCAACGGTTTCCCCTCTAGCCGTTGGACCGCTAAACGGCCAATTTTACCGCTGAGCGGTTTTCCTCTAATCGCTCTGGACGCTCAGCGGTCCATTCTGGCGCTCAACGGCTCTCTTGACCCTTCTTTTCATCCTTTTTCTTCCTCTTTCACGGGTCTAAGTCCACCTTACTTCACTTCCATCTTCAATTCACCTTAAAACCATGCAAAATAATTTAAAAACAAGCATAATATCTCTAAAACCAACTTTTGACTCTCTCATGATTCAACTAAGTGTTTTACTTGATTTTAAGCTCATTCTAAGCCATAAAGGGTGTGCTTTGATATCAAATTTAAGCATGAAAATAACGGTTTTTAGACCGTTATCACCCCCTCTATAACCGACATCTAAGGGGTGACGTGAAAAGCCAATTCTACACTAGTGTATACAAAAATGACATATACAACAACTTCTTAAAGAATCCTGATTTGGTTGGAAAGTATGAATCCCTTAGCGTCAATAACTTGAGAATAAATGACTGCTTATATGCATATATGATTCCCTGGATATTGCTTCCAAGGGAGGATGAGATATCATTGCTAAATGGGGAGGACATATATCTGTTATATGCTTTGCAAACTGGTACTCCAACAAACTGAGCATATGTAATCTGATCACATGTTGAAGTTTACAAAAAGAAAAGGACTCAGTCTTCCATACGGGGTCTTCATCAGCAAAGTGCTAAAAATGCAGAAGGTGGACCTAACAAATGAACAGGTTTGCAACAAGAAAAATGTAATGGAGAAGCTATTTCTAGACTCTGCAGGTTTTAGGAAATTGAGAGAGAACTGGATCATAATTGATGACATTCCAAACACCACTGAAATGAATCTTGTAAACAATTATTCATCCAGATATAAGTTTCATCCCCAAACCATATTTGAAAATTTTGTGGATGAAAGTTTTAAGATGATATTGCTGCAAAGGTTATTATCTGATCTGCATGGGAAGATGGATTATGCACTACGGATAAATGCCTTCAGAAACACCTCTGTGGATGACTCTTACAGTGGAAAAAACAGTGCTGACAAGAAGATTGTAGAGTCTTCTGAATCAGAATAGAGTCTTGAGTTTACAGTAGTGTGACTTGAGCCTATTATGTCATTTGTGTCTTTGTTCTTGTTTTTTTTTTTTTGTTATTGGCTTAGTATTGCCATTATATTTTGGTTTGTTCTAGTCTATCAATGTAATATCTGTTGAACAATGAAATGAAATTAGTTGTTTTGATTCAAATTCATTTGCTGTAAATTGCTTGATTGAATTTGCTTGGATTAATACTGAATCGACTAAGTGATTATTGAAGTTGATTATGCATATACGCACTGTTACAATCACTGTTTTACATAACCACTTCTTATCTGCTGAATTTCTTGCATTATTATAATTCTAAACTGCTTGATCTTCAAGAGACCATGAAAGGTTTTCCAGGAAACATTGCTTTGGAACTTACCACTAGAATCACAACTATCTGGATAAGCAATGAAATCGACTCAACAAATGGTTCAATTGACTTATCAATTACAGGGGGTTATAAATTCCATTATTTTGAATTTTCTTATTAAGTTGCTTGATTATTTTTATATCAGTTGTCTTCAATATATCTCTATTCTTATATGATTATTTTACAATGAGATTATATTGTGAGATTGTTGATACTTGTATATTTGCTTGATTGAATTGCTTTCAATCATAACACTGATATAATCTTGATACAAACTTATTGTATGCTCTGATATTTGTGTAACTGTATTGTGCATTTAAATATGATTTTGTTGTATGCATAATGACAGGGGGAGCATTAATTGCTTGAATAGATTCTTCACATGCCTACATTTTAGGGGGAGTTTATCTATCTCATGTGAATATTTGTGATAGGGGGAGCATCTCTGAATGTTTAGTCTGTTTACATTGATGTACACTGATGCATCTTTAGTATTTCATTTTATCAGCATATCCATATATGAAAGAAAACCTTTTTTGCTAATGCAGAAAGGGGGAGAAATATGGTTGAAAAGATAAACTAATCTGCTTATTTGCTTGATATGTGATTGTTTGCTTGATACTGTTTTATTCAGAGTAATTGAGCTGAAATATGTTGAAATTATCTTTTGTTTGCTCTGATACATTGGAAAAATATTTTAATTCCTTGTATTTACTGATTGTTGATAATAACTCTGATTCTAGTGATTATTTGACTGATTTTATGAGCTGTTTGTGTACAAACATGGTTGCTTATTAATCATGGTTGTGCATCATCCAAAAAGGGAGAGATTGTTGAGATTGTTAATAAGGGAAATACTGGTTTAGCTAACCTTAATCTCTTAGTGCTCTAGTTACTCTGGTTTTTGATGATAACAACAAATTATCAATAACACATGTATTGTTATGGGTTACATTTTCTACTCTTTAATATGGAAGATATCTTTGTGAACATGTTTGTGTTGATATTGATATATGAATGCATATTCTGTGATCTAATATTTGTTACATCATTTGTGAATGCATTACATTTGCTTTTGAAAAGAAAACCACATGTACTTTGATGAACTTATATTGTGTGGCATAACTGCAAGTTTTAAGTCGACTTCATTATGAAGTAAGTCTATTAAAACTCGTGAATATGCATAAATTTTCAAAAGTAGTACAGTGTGTGATTTTGCATTGAAAAGTTTTTCAAACTGAGCTGAAGTGCCTAAGTCGACTACATGCGCAGTGGATCCGACTTAGTTAGTTATTTGATTTGAAATTCTCTTAATGCTTGTGTACAGTAACGACTATATTTCAAATGTATGTTAAAACATTTATGATAGTCAACTGTATTAAATGCAAAGTCAATTTGGTTGTTATGACTATAGCTAATATGCTTAACTATTATAATTGTCAGATGACAGTCGACTTCATTAGTATCACAATCGACTATAGGACGTCTGATTTATAGAAAACTATAACTAGACGTGACTCAGTTGATCACAAGGAACTTTGGATATTTTGACACTTTCATCTTGATTTACAGATTGTGATCTCTAAGAAAAAGGCTCCAAGAACTCATCAAGAAGACGGTGAAGATCTTTCTTACAAGAGTGTCTTAAGGAGGAACTAAAGTGTGCCTATTGTTTGATCAATATGAAAATAACGGTTTTTACACCATTATCAATATGTTTTAGAAATAGAAAACCACATGCACTTTGATGAACTTATCTTGTGTGGCAAATCTGCAGGTCCTAAGTCAACTCCATTATTAATAGTGTCTATTAAGACTAAAGACTTTGCACAAATTTTCAAATACAGTGCTATGTGAGATTTTACATTGAAAAGAATTTCAATTTGCGCAGATATGTTAAATTCGATTGTGTGCGTTATGCATTCGACTTTGTTAGTTGTTTTATTTGGAATTTTGTTATGCTTGTGAATAGTAAAGACTATATTTTCAAATGTTAGTTAAGCATTGAATTAGAGTCAACTATATTGAATGTGGAATTAATTTGTTTGACTTGACTACTACTGATTTGACTTAACTGTTATAACTGTCAAAAGACAGTTGACTGTATTAGTAGCTTAGTTGACTATAGGAGCGTCTGATTTATGGAAATCTATAAATAGACGAGACCTGAGTTATTCAGAAAACTTTTGGAAGAACTGACATTTTCATACTTTGTTTTAGATTGATTCCCTGTGATTTAGAGCTCCAAGAACTCATCAAAAAGACGGTGGAGATCTTTCTTTGAAGAAGTTCTAAAGGAGAAATCTGATGTGCTTACTACTTGATCATTATTTGCACAATTGAGGTGTTTGATAACAGTCCAAAAACCGTTATTTTCATGCTTAAATTTAAAATTAAAACACACCCTTCTTGACTTAGAATGCGTTTAAAATCAAGTAAAACAATTAGTTGAGTCATTGAGAGTCAAAAGTTGGTTTTAGAGGTATTATGCTTGGTTTTACATTGTTTTGTAGGGTTTTAAGGTGATTTGAAGATGGAAATGAAGTAAGGTGGACTTGTGCTCGTGAAAGATGAAGAAAAAGGATGAAAAAGAAGAGCCAAAGGAACTGTTGAGCGCCAGAACGGACTGTTGAGTGCCCAGTGCGATTAGAGGCAAACCGCTGAGCGGTCAAATAGGGTGCTGAGCGGTTGAACGATTAGAGGCAAACCGCTGAGCAGTTGTCTACTGGGCTTGTGCTTAAATTCTGTTATTTTTCTGTCTTATAAATAGCCCCAGTACGACTTAAAACCTTAATCTTTGGTAGAGGGTAACGTCCACAACAGCTTTACACACCTTGGAAGTCGTTCTTTGGATGCTTAGGCTCCAAACTACTCGTTCTTCCATTGTATTTCATCTAGTTTCACCATGATAATGGTGAACTAAACCCTTTGTTGTTGGGGAACAATGTAATCTTTTGAAACTCTCATATATCCAAATTCTTATTTAATTCATATACTTGCATATGCTTGATTTATCAATTGCTGGGTTCCTTACCTGTATTTAATGCTTTTATCGTTTCACTCATTCGCTAAATGTTGTTTGTCTTTATTGATATGGAGACGTACAGTAATGTCATGAACTGGGGGGAATTCCTTGATTACGCTAATACCGCCTAGAGATAGGGGTAGGACGATCAATTGTATTTTGCTTCCGTTTATTATGAATTATTAGTTACTAGGGGAGGCTAGAGATAGCAAGCCGGTAATTAGTAATAGACTCTTTTCACCAAGGGATTAGGTTAAGGGTAGACCAAGAAAGTTTGCATGGCAATATGATAAATAAGCGAATTAAATAAGAAGAGTAGATATATGAGGGTGGATAAGATGAAATTGTAAACCCCAACAACACCATTCATCCATAGTTTTTCCTCAACCATTGATTCACTACATTTACATGTTTACTTTTGTTTTTGCATTTAAAAACTTAAAATCAATTTCTTCTCAAGTCTTACGCAATTAGGTTACACGAAATTTAAGGCCTAAGAGTCCTTTGGGAAACGATATATGGACTTACCCATTTTATATTACTTGATAACGATCTGGTACACTTGCCACGGACTTAACAAGTTTTGGGCGCCGTTGTTGGGGACTCGTGGTTTAACTTATCTAGTAGTGTAAATTGATTAAATTTGACTTGATTGTATATATTGTGTTTTTGTTTTTGTTTTTGTTTTATTTTTATTTTTATATAAAAGTGTCACTAGGGTTTGCGTTTCTTGTGCATGCAGCAAGAGACTAGACATACTAGGAGCAAGAAATATATGCAACCTCTACTTGAAGGATTAAGTGAGACAGGGGGAAGAAGGAGAGTCAGAAGCCCACCTAGGGATTTGTTTCCTTCTCATGACAGATTACTATCAACTTCACCAGTTCGAAGAGAAGAGAAGATGGTTGTGTCAACACCCAATTTCGTCCGGGTAATTAAATAGTAAAACTTGTTTTTTTTTCATTTTCATCTTATTTTTTTTATTTTCATTTTATTTTTATTTTAGTTTCATTATTTTTACCTTTTATTTAGTATTTATTTAGTCTTTCTGCTTTTATTATTTAATTTGATTTTATAAAAAAAAAAAAGAGAGGAAAAAAGAAAAAAAAGCAAAACGAGAAAAAGAAAAAAGATGTTACATGACAAAAGTTTTTATTATTATTTTTATTCAAATAAGAGATATGATCCAGCAGTCACAGAGCCACAAGCACACATAGATATTGGGTTTTCAATTGGAAAGCTGCAGGACCCTCATCCTTCATGCACATTTTTGACGTTACTGTGGACTCCACGTATGGATGCAACAGAATCCTATTTCCTTCACAATGACACNGTCACAAATGTTGACTCAACAGATTCACCTCACACACATTCCTTTTCTCTNGACCCCTCTGCTATGCCTAAGCCATAACCACCCATAACAAACTCAACACGCACACCATGCCTCATCATCCATGACACCCACTCTAATCCCTCATCTCCATCAACACCAAAGAGACACCAAAAAAAAAATCACAGAGAACAGAATTTTTTCCTCNAACANAATCATCTCTCTCGCCCTTCATCCCTTCCATCTTCACCATCACACCCAACTACGAGAACAAAAGGCTCCCTCTCGACACAAAAATTCTACCAGCACCCTTCCACCATCTTCATTTCCATTATCATCCTCCTTATCAGATTTTTTCCCAGCATTCAAAACGAAAACAGAGAACCANTGAGGGAGGAACGGAGACACACACCCGAACACCACGCCTCGCTACTCCAATCATCGGNCACTCACAGTTCCTACCCATACCCTTCTATCACCTTCATTCTCATCCAAATCTNTATCACGCCTTTCACTCCCTTTACTCACCATAACAGAAACCCAATCCCCTTGATACATTATAGTTTGTAAAAATTCCAAATCACCCAAAGCAGTTCCCCAACAGCCCCATCTGCATCAATACACACACGCACAATAACATATACAATATACAGAANGCAAAGTCGCAGAGGAACACCACGGTGTGTTTCTTTCACCCTTCGATTGTGTCAATCGAAGCCAACAACCTTATCTCCATCGGAATCCAAGACGAAGATGAAATAGGAGCAGGAGAAAGTGGTGTGCCCTGTTCGGAGGCTGTGACCTCAGAGGTGGAGANGGTGGAATTGGTGAGATCGACGGCAGCGTCCGACTTCANTAGCTAAAGGGGCATGGGGCACTGACGGCCAGTCCCGGCGAAAGCNACGAGGGCNGTGAGATCCCCGAGNTGGAGTCGCGTTAGTGCGAAGAGGAAGAAGAGAAAACTTGGTGCGACTGTCTCGGCAACGCGACGGTGGTGAGAAAGCTCGACGCGGAGCNTCGACCCTAGCCTGGTGTTGGCAGCACCTTTACGGNGACCNGCGTCGTCGTCGGCGTTTNTGACGGNGAACGACCTAGGGGAGGAGGGGNTGTTCTCNCGTGAAGAGACGTAGGAGAAGTGTGGGCTTGGCGCAGCAACCAGCAGAGGNTGTGGCGGTAATCGTCACACTGACGGCGTCTTAGGCTGCAGTGGCTAGCGGAGGTTGGTGCGGTAGTGGCCGGTTAAGGGGAGGTGTCTCTGGTTTCCTTTNTTCAGAGAGAAAGAAACCCTGGGTTTGTTGAGAATGCATCGCGCAAATGAAAGGAAATTAGGGAAACCCCTAATGAANTTCTGATGGGTCTAAGGGGTTTTGGGCCTGACTGATAGGCTGGCCTTTCTCTTCCTGCCGACACATAAATCATATTCACACCACCATTTCATTTCTGCAAACAAGGAAAAAGGCTTTGGGCTTAGGCCTTGTTCTGCCGCCACGCGCACCCCTCCTTTTGCCTATCCGCACCACCTTTCCATTTGGGTTGCAGCCTATTTTGCTGCTGCAAACAAAAAAACGAGGCTTTGGACTTGGACCAAGCAAGTTTCTTTGCCACACTGGTTTTTAATCTCTGCACCTTACTTTTATTGGGTTTATTGG
>NC_028358.1:7798559-7800220 GCF_000741045.1 Vigna radiata var. radiata
AAAAATCAAATAAAAATATTTTGAAAAGGTTTAAGCACACGTGCGACCGCTCGCGTAGGCCTTGTGCTAAAAATCTTTTCCTTTTATTTTATAAAATTCAAAAACAAATAAAAATACTTTGAAAAGGTTTAAGCACACGTGCGACCGCTCGAGTAGGCCTTGTGCTAAAAACCTTTTCTCTTTTATATAAAAATACCAAAAAAATATAAAATCTTCAAAAACTAAAAATATCTTCAAACCATCAATCTTTCTGAAAGAACTAAGTAACCCTGATTTCTCATTTTGAATGAGAATACGTAGGAGCAAGGTCAATCCTTGTCGGGCCTGAAAACCTAAAAAATATTTTTGTTTCTCTATTTTGTTGTTCTTGGGATAGTCAAACATTTTGCAAACCATGTCTTTATTCGCGCATTTAATTAAAGGTACTGCCTTAGGGCAGGCGTTGTAAGGTGCTAATACCTTCCCTACACGTAACTGACTCCCGAACCCGAAATTCAGTTTTCGTAGACCTTGCCTTACCTTTTTATGGTTTTTTCCATAGTTTTCCAGAATAAACTATGGTGGCGACTCCAAAACTTTTTTTTTTTTTAAATAGTTTTTCTTTGGATCGTCGTCCCGTCGCGATTTTTCCAGTTGCGACAGATGGCGACTCCGCTGGGGACTTCGAGAGTCAAGCCATTTAATTAGACGCGCGAATTCGATGTGGTTTTGCTTTGTGGTTTTCTTCCTTTTTTCTTTATCTATGCTTGATATTCGGAATAACTGCAATAATTGTTGAATATTGAACCTTAGGCTAGAAAACATGTGATATCTGCCTGGGAAAATTTTCTGGTTGTTTTGCAGGTGAGGATTTGGGTGCATTGCATTCTCCCTTCACACACACACTTTGTGCATCTATTGAGTGGGGCCCTATACCCGGGTCTGAGCGTAACTTAGAATTAGAGGAGTTGTGTAGCGGTGTCACTCTGGGATGTACTTCCTGTTTGGCTATCGTGAGAACTCCAGCTAGAGTCTGTTCTCTTCATTTGTGTCTCCGCACCTAGTTGATTACTTGACTGTTGTGGAGATACTATGAAGGGGGCCATAGCTCTAGTGACCATCGACCTCTAGGTTCAAGAGACTATCCTTGTGAGGTTGCATATATTTGACCCCCAATCTGAAGTGTCGAACCTTTATTTAGGGCACAAAGGGAGATGTGTGCAGCCTTGTAATCCTCACTTTTGTCTAATAAAATTTAACACATTCTACATGTCATCTTTTTCTTTGTTTTTCCTTTCTTTCTTCCTTTTTCTTATGCGTTTTATTGTCTTGTCATTGGTTCTAGTCAGGAAATTATAAATTTGTGACTAAACCTTCGAGATAAAATGGAAATTAACATGAGGTCNGAAGTCAAGTGGGTTTCAAGTTCAGGCATTTTGAAGGGAAGGATAAACATCAAAGCGAAGGAAGGTAATATGGATGGTCTGAGAAAACTGGTGGAGAAAATGAATACTACCCAAAAGGATGCATTCAGGAGGGAGTATGGGAATTTGTTGGGCCTGATAGAGGTGGAAGTTCAAACATCAGCAATCACCACCTTAGCCCAGTATTACGATCCACCGCTGAGATGTTTCACTTTTCGGGATTTCCAATTGGTGCCAACAGTGGAAGAATTTGAGCAA
>NC_028358.1:7804890-7805906 GCF_000741045.1 Vigna radiata var. radiata
TGAATCAGATGAAGGAGTGTATTGTTGAACAAGGACGAGTTATAGAGAACTGGAAAGGAAGTTTCTCACAGCTAGCCTCCCTCACTAATGAAGCCATTAAGGATGTCCCTAAGTTATTAGCTGACGCTGAGTCTGCAATGCCAATCTTTAACCCACCCAAGAAGGTTGAAACTTTCCTCGATTACTGCAAGAAATTGGTGAGGGAAATGAAGAATATGATGGNTAAGGCTCGTGATAGTTGATCAAGATTTCGTACCTTCAATGTGATGAACTTAAATGTTGTGGATGTTTTATGAGCTGCCCTATTGACTTTGTTTCATGTTAATTTCCAAATTATACGTTTGGCATTGTTTTCACATCTTTATAATTTCTGGCTATAACAATGGTGTTACTTTGTTTTTGCTCTTTCTCTTTCTCTTTTCGCTTTTATTTTTCTTCTTCTTAATTTATTTCATCTAATGAAATTCAGTTTAAAAATAACAATACGNCTAAGTTTCCAAGACACCCTAAAGGACACGAACCAGTGAAAAATCATGGAGAACCAAGGAGAAGTTCAAGAGAGGATGAAAGTCGATATTCAACAATTGAAGGGACAAATGAGCCAAATTCTAGAAGCCCTGAGTGCCTTACAAAGCCCTGGAGATTCGCGGGCACCGCGACCGCANCAAAGAGCATCGGAGGCACCAACTTTCCCTCCTTATGGTCTTCCTNCGAACTACGCTCCACCCTCAGGAGAGGACTTGGGACATGCTGACACCCAAGAGGTCAAAGATAACGCAGTTGAAGCAGAAGACAAGCTTGAAGCAAACACTGCCATAATTCATGGGGAGACAACCCAGTCAGGTATTGCGGGTGTAATAATGTCAAAATCACCCGAGATGAAATNTTCACCTTATGCTGTTACACCAACAGATTTTGAAAAACTGGAAATGTTTGAGAAAAAGTTGAGAGNCATAGAGGGCAAAGATGTGTTTGAATTTGGAGATGCTAGAGAACTATGCTTAGTTCCAGATGTG
>NC_028358.1:7812805-7814220 GCF_000741045.1 Vigna radiata var. radiata
ATGTGTGGCCTTCTTGTTTTTACCTAAAAGCAAAAATATATCCATTGTCACCCCATTTGAGCTAAAAATAAATTCTTTTTCAAAATCATCCCCAAGCAAGGGTTGTCATCAGGTAGGAGTCAACTCATGATGCAAATAAGAGCACTCAATGATCAAACAAAGAGAATTCATCAAGAAAAAAAAAACAACCAAAAAGAACAACAACAAAAATCACAAGGTGATGTTAAGCAAAAAGAATGAAAATCAAAGTTCAAGAAAAAAAAAACAAAGTGCTCAAAAGTTAAAAAGTTGATGCAATACGCAGATGATAACCTTTGTTTCAAAAAATATAACAAACAAACATTCATTTGGGCCTTTATATCCTTTCGTTCAATACCTTTTAGCCCTTAGCCACGTTACAAGCCTAATAAAGCCCACACAGATTGAATAATGATTGCTCAAATTTTCATAAAGCTTAACTTTGCGATAAGGTGATTTTCACAGTGTCGTAAAAAGGAAAAAAGAAATAAAAAAAAAAAAAGAGAAAAAAAAAGTAATGTCTCGGGAAGAGGGGATCACCCTGCCACCTAACCAGAAGCATGCAAAAGAAAAATCAAACTAATTTGGGGTCATCCTTTTAACCGATCCTTTTCATGTCCAATACCTCTTCCAAATGGAACCCCTTGCCAAAGAAAAACTGGGACAACTTTGTGAGTCTCACCCGAGTTTATCATCAACCCATGCCACAATAAACAAAGAGAAAAAAAAAAAGCAAACAAAAACCGGGACAACTTTGTGAGTCTCACACAAGTTTTTCATCAATCCATAACCTCAAGACTGGGGCAGCTTTGTCAATCTCATTTGAAATTTTCTCGCCCTAACTTTCATGGATGCAAACCCCAGCTCATTTTCCATAACATCAAGCTGGGGCACCCTTGGTGCATCTCGTGTTCACCCTGACATTCTCATATCACATCTCCTTTAAGGACTATATGAGGAATGACTTGTCCATACAGTTATCCCATTCTCCTCTAAANCCTTATAAACATCTCTCATTTCTCCACTTGCCAACAAATTCAAGCATGTGTGCACTGATGTCTCGAAAGAAAAAAGTCAAAATGTAATAATCTCAAATTTAGACCTCGGATGCATGACATTCCTCAGTTTTCACAAAATATTGAAAGACCAGTTTGATGATTGCAAGTAAGATGAATGACTCAAGAAATGCAAAACAAAGCAAATGCTTTTCATCAATCCATCAAAAAAAAGTTTTTCGGATCGAAACCCTCTTCATTCCTATGAATGGTTATCGAATCCTTCTTCTTCAAAAATACAAAAAGAATAACATTCAGATTTTCTCTTTCAAGCCATATTGTTTCAAAAATCAAATTTCTATCAAAATTCCAAAACATTTCACAAAGCTGCAAATTTCAAAA
>NC_028358.1:7817908-7822409 GCF_000741045.1 Vigna radiata var. radiata
ATACCTTCCCTACACGTAACCGACTCCCGAACCCGAAATTCAGTTTTCGTAGACCTTGCCTTACCTTTTTATGGTTTTTTCCATAGTTTTCCAGAATAAACTATGGTGGCGACTCCAAAACTTTTTTTTTTTCAAATAGTTTTTCTTTGGATCGTCGTCCCGTCGCGATTTTTCCAGTTGCGACAGGTTGGATAAACTCCTCCAAGACGCACTCTTGCAGATCAGTCTAATGTTGTTGGCCCTTTTCATTTTAACAGCATAGCCATGCCTACGGATCAAACGACTAATATGGTGATAAATCCAACGCTTATACACCTGGTGCAAAGCAACCAGTTTCACAGTTTGTCAAATGAGAACCCATATGACCATTTGACAACATTTAGTGAAATCTGCAACACAGTGAAGATGGCAGGTGTATCAGACGAGAGAGTAAAGCTTAGCTTGTTCCCATTCTCATTCGGAGGCAACGCTAAGACGTAGCTGAATTCCTTCCCTGAAGGGACGTTTACAACATGGGAGACTGTGCCTACAAAGTTTGTCAAAAAATATTTCCCACAGTCTATAGTTACTCAGGGAAGACTAGAGATCTCATCATTCAAGCAAGGCATGGAAGAGACTCTAGGTCAAACATGGGAAAGATTTAAAGGCCTACAAAGGAAGACACCAGTCCATGAGTTTGACAAGACAACTTTAGTTCTTGCTTACCTAGGTGGACTGAACATGCAGTCTAGGATGATGTTGGATGCCTCAGCTGGAAGTGATATCAAGCAAAAGACTGAAGATGAAGCTTATGACTTGATAGAGAGTATGACTGCTAATGAGCAGGAAACATTCAGTGAAAGGGGTGCAACTACACAAAAGAAAGGAGTCTTGCATTTGCCTGCAGATGATGCCATGCTAGCTCAGAATCATCTTCTAACTCAAAAGCTAGATAATTTGACAAAGATTCTCTCACAACTTCCTAAGGAGATTCGTAATGTCCCCCAAGCACAACAACTATGTGATTTTTGTGGTGGTGATCATATCAATGGTCAATGTGCTTTGCTTAAGGAGATGCAGCAGGAAGCCAATTACATGGGGAATCAGTTCCAATACAGGCAGGGGAACTTCAACCAAGGCAACTCTAGCCAAGGTTGGAAGAACCATCCTAGTATTGGACAACCACAGAATAACCCATTTGGACAAACAGGAGGCTTCCAACCGCAACAACCTTTACCTTTGTGGCAACAAGTAAGTCACTTGACAGAGATTGTTAGAGACTTCACTGATAGGTTTGATAAATTCATGAAAGTTTATGAGTCTCAACATGCAAGTAACCAAGCCAGCTTCAGATCTTTGGAGATGCAACTTGGTCAACTGTAAAAAAGGGTTGAAACCACAGAAAAGAATCACCTCAGGGTTAATACTGATGTTAATCCTAAGGAGGAGTGTCATGTTGTTGTAACAGGGGAGAAAAGAAAACCAGAGGAGGAAGTTATTGATGTAGAAAGTAGCAATGAAGAAGATGAAGAGATGAGTGAGAGTGATGAGATTGGTGAAGAGAGAGAAGAGGGGTTCGGAAAAAATGAGAGAAGAAGATATGGTCACAATGGGCAAATTAGAGAAATATTTAATCAGGTGACTATTATTCCTTTAAATGAAAATCATCCTCAAATTCCTGTTTACTCTAAGAAAATTAAGTATTATTTTGGAGAGGTGATAGATTTAGATACAAATGAGGAAGAACAGGAAGTGCTTATGCAGCCAAGAACGAAACATCATCCACCTAAAATGAAGGATCCAAGGTGGGTGACTCTTCCATGCATGATAAATGATGTGGATATAAGAAGAGCTGTGATAGACTCTGGATCTAGCATTAATATGATGCCCTTGAGTTATTTGAAGAAAATTAAAGGGCTAGTATTAAAACCATTAGATATTTCTCTAACAGTTGCAGATGGTTCTATTAAGAAGCCAGCTGGCAAGGTGGAGGATGCAATTGTTCGTATTGAGCAGTTGGAGTTCTTGGTTGATTTTGTAGTTGTGGATATGGAGAATGAGGGAAGAATTCCATTAACTTTGGGAAGACCTTTTATGAGGACTTCTAAAATGATGATACGTATCCATGACGGGAGAATGACGTTAAGAGACCATGACCAGGTGTTAATAAATGGTGGCTCTAAAGAAGACAGAATGAGAAGAAGAAAAAGAGCCAGATATAGAAGGGAAGTTGCATGAGATGATGAGGATAGAACAACAGGTACCAACACTAACAATTGTAATGTTTTGGAGGTACCTAAAAATGAGGAGGTTGATAAAGGAGGAACAATCCACTCAGAAGATACATCCTTTCCATGTGGTTCACAAGTGAAATTAAAAAATAGGAAGTGGATTGTCAACAAAATCAAAGAAGATGGCGTGGTGGAGATTATAAGACCATATACCAAAGTCGTTAGAAGAGTGGATAGAAGGCAACTAATGAGTTGGGTAGATGAAGACCTGAATCGGGATGGAAAGACTTGAAGATATTTTATTTAATCCTACTTGTTGTAAATCATTTTTAGTTTTAGGTTATTGGATTTTAGACATGTAACTTTTTAGAATTTTAAACATTTTTTGGGTACATCTATTGAGGGATGCTAGAATTTTGTATGTATCTACTGAAGGATACAGGTAGGCACACCTACTGAAGGGTGTTGGAAAGATAGGCACTTACTGATGAGTGCTAGACAGGTTTGGGTCAAGCTCGTGACGTTCAACAAGCGCTATTGGGAGGCAACCCAGGTTTTTCTTTTTCTTTTGTACTTTGAATTAGTAGAATAGGGTGAATTTTATTTTTGTGTCTATGCTTGGCCTGTACATTGGTACTGATGATAGTTTGATTTTATATTGCATGGTGATTGAATGAGGTTGATGATTGAAACTATGTGCATGTTGATATTCAGGTAGATGGTTCACTAGTTATGTGAACAGATGTATAGTGGTTTATGATTGTGATTGTGATGCTAAGCAGGATGCATGAATAATGTGTAAGAAAGCATGTTGTGTGAGGTATTGAGCTCCAGAGTTTTCACTGATATATGTACTGTTCACAGGAAATCATGAATGATATTGCCTGAATCTTGATAATTGATTAAATTGCATGTTTATGTCATATGATTAAGGCCATGTTTGGAAGCCCTTACTTAGCCATATTTTTACCCAAAGTGATTAAAATATTATACGCTTTTTGAACCTTAGCCTTAAACAGGATGAAAACCCTTGATTCGAAATTATTGACCTTGAGTGGGGTTGAGATTAATTGCATGTGTTGAAAAGGTTCAAGTTTCGGGTTGTATGGGGAAAGTTGAATGGCAAAAGAGTACCATTGAGCTCAAGTGTTGAAAAAGAAAAATGCATGAGAAAAAGATAGCATGAAAGATGAGCTCAATGTAAAAAAGAAAAAAGAAAAAAAAAGGGAAGAAGTTGGGAATGAGTGAGATTGGTAAAAAAGAGAGTTGTGCTTGAACTTTGAATGTTAAAATAACTCTCTTAACTCAAGGATTTTGTATTCCGAAAAAAACCATTTTTTCTTGATAGCCCAGCCTCATTACAAGCCTTGGAAAAGTCCTTGTGATGGCATTTGTATGTGAGGGTTTTGATTGTTTTAGATGAATGACAATGTTGTTTTATGTGACATGTGAACAGTAGAACAGTGGAGTGACCTTTTAAACACTTGAGAGATTGAGTGAAACACTTGCTTGGTGAGAATTTTGAAATTCGTGTTTACATCTATGCTTAGGGGATTTGATGGAAGAGTCTTCGAGGAGTTGACCTTTCGGAGCGGTGCGAACACTAATCGAAGGCCTCGAAGCTTCTCCAGAAAGAAATGGCGCAGCGGAAATGTTGAGTAAACCTATTGACCGAGAGAGAATTCGGAAGAAACTCTAAAATCAGAGAGGATTTGAATCTAAGAACCCTAAAATTAGAGAAGAGCATGAAAATCCCTAATCTGGACCGGTTGAACCCTAGAAATGGGGAGAGACGCAAAATGAACCGATTAATCGGTTCAACACACAAATTAAATAGTTGAAATGTATTAGATCGGAGCAAAGGATGGATCAATCGGTGGAAAACGAAGGAAATGTTCGAACAGATGTAGATCGAAACGTTTAGGGTTTGAGCAAAGGAAATCTGAGTAGAGAAAGGTGTTTCAGTGAGAAAATGGAGAGGAAAATGATAATGAAGAAGTGAAGAAGCTTACGACTGATGAGAGCTCTCGAGAGGAAGACGCTCTCGTGAAGGAGACGCTGTGAATGAAACTGAGAGAATGAGTGATGTGTGTCTGAAGCGCGAGATGGAAATTGCCTCAGCTGATGACGCTGACACGCTGACGCAAGCGAGGTGATATGTGGCAGCAAAGGAGTGGCCGACGGTGGATGAGAGATAAGCACGGTGGAATATTTGGAAAATGAAAAATAAGAAGTGTGCTTTGGAAGGTGGCTAGAGGTCTTTGGACTCTCTAGCCTATGACTTTCAAGAG
>NC_028358.1:7822779-7828765 GCF_000741045.1 Vigna radiata var. radiata
CAATCCAAAGAGGAAATTTTCTACAAAAACAAGAGAATAAGGACTCCTAGTATTTTGATTTTTAATCTTTGAAAATGTTAGAAGTCCAAATTCAATATTGTCTTGAGTTACTTGTTTTCTTGAAGATAACAATAACTCAAGATTTGAATTGCCATAGTTTGAAAATGTTTGCATAGAATATGGAATGGCAATTTGTTGGAAAGAGAAATCAAAACTGGAAGAGTGAATAAGGATGGGAAAAGATTGAAAACCTTCCCTTTTAAGATTGGGTTCTATGGTTGGAGTCAAAATTGCTCTTAGTAGCACTTCTTCCTTTTCATTCTTTTCCCTTTCTTGTCTTTCCTCTTCTTTTTCTCTTCTCTCTTTTTCTTCTCTCTTTCTCTTCTCTTCTTTCCTTTCTTCCTTTTCTCTTCTTTCAATCTCTCTTTCTCTTTTCTTATCCTTGATCTCTTTAAGTCTTGCCCCAAATTCTAACTCTCTTCTAAGAAACCCATGATCATTTAAACTCTCAAGAAAGACTTTTCCATTTTCAATGCAATCTTTAATTAATTCTAGGTTTCTTTTAATGCTTGAAGGCACAAACTTTCTTCTCATGCAAGCTTTTAAATCACACCAATCATGAATGGGAGACTTCCTACCTTTCCTAACATGATATTGCCTTTCATCCCACCACTCACTTGCATGTCCTTCTAACTTAGAGAGATAAATGCTAAGAACATAAGACTCACTCTCTCTATAAAAACCAAGGATTTATTTTATCTATCTCTTGTTCCCAAGCTAGGTATGTTAATGCACCTATGTCTTTGCCAAAAAATGAAAGATTCCTAGCTTGATTAAACTTTTCATCAACTTTATCTAAACTAGACAACCTATATGAACTAAAAGACCTAGAAGAAGACCTATATGAACTATAACAAGACGTCTGCAAAGACAATTTGCAGACTCTAAGACCCCTAAAACGTACGGACTCTAATGTGACAAGGTCACACCTACACGTGAATCACAAAATCAAAGACAATAAAAGAAACAATTAAAGTTGCCAAGAGTTGGAAAGAGCACTAAGAACTCTTCCAATCTACTTGGACTTTATAAAAGGCCATTTACAAACCAAACCTAAAGCTAAGAGTGACAGTGGGCTGACACAAGCCCATCAAATACAAAGAAGAAAAAATAAAAACAAAAATACTAAACTATGCTACCACTGATAATGACTTCACTGCTACGGTCCAGCTCATGAAGAATCATGGCCCAGAGCTTGTTCCTTGCTTCAGGTCTCGTGCTCAACTAAAAAAACTTGCCCAGATCTTGCTATCAAGCCTCGGTTTAGACAAGAACCAACTGATCCAAGCCCTTTCTCTTGGTCTGGTTGTTCAATTGGTGTAGCCCAAATAATTCTTTTGCTCTCTAAGTAATTGCTTCAAACTGATACTGCACTAATAAATCAAATCATCTCAGAGCAGGATATGCAATCTGTTATAAGCGAAGGCAAAACAGAAATGAATGTGTTAAACAACTTCCTCATGCAAATGCTATCTCTAGCTGTGGATTACACAGTGTTCAGCTCTCAATTCTATCAATTATCGCAGCAGTACTGCACCAATATTCAATACTCAGCAGAGCACTTAATGCAACAAAATGCAAGCCATAATATAAGCATATATCAGAAGCTTCCACAGATCAACTATTCACACACAAACATATACTAGATTCCAGCATATACAATTGGAATTTAGACATGAACCAGATTTAGGTGTATGTAATGCAGATCTGAGATTAAACTTCTTAAACAACCAGCCCTAGCTATTCAAAATCTAATCAATCCATTTGCAATGCAGAAATGCCTACAAGCTAATTCACAATTCTGAATTCTGAATGATGCTTTAGCAATTGAAACAAGTTGAAACTCGAGCTTAATTACTTCAAACAGATCAGCTTATGCACAATTATGTCACACACAGCAGATATAGATGTATCTAAGGGAAAATGTAACAGTTAAGTGACATTCAGTAATAAGCACGCATTCAACTTATCCAATAAGATCAAGAAATCAATGATTCTCTTTCAAAAAAATGATTATATCACTCAGTCAGCAATCAAATTATAATATAAATGCAACAAAATTCAATAAGCAGTTTTAATGTAATAAAACTGTTTATCTTGGTCCAATGGGTTGCATTCTCCCAGCTTACTCAATCTGCACAATAGTCAACAAACAGTTAGATGACAATTCAAGTTCAAGACTTCTTTCAGCACTTGAAACTACAATACACTCAACAAGAATATTTGGCTTTCAGGTGCAGCCACACAAAGCTCACAACAATCAAGATTATTTNAGGAGGCTTCTCATTAAAACTTTTAAAACTCACAATGGAAGGTTTGGAAGGGAAAAATTCTCCCTTGGCAGTTTAAAGCTGGAGAGTCTTTTAGACCACCACCACCTAAGATGCTACCAAGCACACAAACCTCTTTCAAATTTCCAGAAATCTAGAGTGAATCAGTTTCAAGCAATGAATGGCTAGGTAAAGATCACAGATCAGGATAGACAAAGCAAACAGACTCACAAGAAAATCTAGATCAGATTTTAAAAACAAGTAAAGCTCAAAATTAGGAATGGCAGATCAAAGTTTACTTGTAATGGACAAAACCAGATTTAGCAATCAAGACAAGCAAGAAAAATGCTAATTAGAAAGGCTAGCACACAAACAGAATCCTAAGAATAGCACTAGAGAGGATTAAGAAAAACAAGAAAACAATCACAAGTCGAAAAGAGATTCAAATTAAATGTGCAATGCAGAAAAGACAATCTGTTTGTGAAAATGCATTTTGGTGCAGATTTAAACATGTAATTAGCATATTATAGAGATGTGTTGCACTGGTTCATTCAGCCTTTTTAATTTTCATCTCATTTCTTTTGAATGTTTTTGACTCTTTTATATGAACTCAGGCTTTTGCTACAACTTATAAACACGGTTTAGTGCACCCAAATGAATCTTAACACAATTTGTAAAGTATGCTGCAACAATTTAATTCAATCCGAAAGTACTGAAATGAAATGAGATACCTAATGAAAATGCACATAACCACTTTTATTCATAATAGCTTTGAACCAGCAAATTTGGTTGATGAAGATAAACTGTTATGACTGAGTCGTGTTTACAGATTCAAGCTATATCAAAATTTAGCATGTTCAGTTCATTTTGCACTTCCATCAAACAACTCGAATACTCAAATTTTGAATTAGCAATTTAAACAGACTTGTAGCAATGAATTAATGTTCANATCAACATTTAAAATTTGCTCAAGTAACAGGAAAATGTTTTCGGATGGTTGGCAAAGATCTAAGTGCTCAACCANAATTGACACACAGACACAGATTCAAAGAAAATCAGTCTCGGTGAAACTGCAATAAACACAATCTGTTACCATTGCAAACACCTTGCACCCAAGCTCATTACAACATTTCATAGCTTATTAGGCGTGCAATTGCTATCCACAAGCAGATTCATACAGATATAACTAAAAACCACAGCAAATCAACTGATAATATATTCAATACGAGTTGGAAATCTGTCATCTAGCTCATTCAAATGAATTTTCATAGCTTTTGATGACTGACAGAACTTACTCCAACTTAAGAAACTGAGCTTAACACTGATTTAATGACATTTAAAGGAAAACACAAGACTAGACATGACAGGACATGATTTAGAAATGAAAATGACTCAATCACATTGGATTCACCAAAAAAATGAAATAAAACACAAATCAAAGACGCAAAGGCACAAAACACTTAACACAGATCAAGACGTTATAGAAACCTAAACGCAGATATGAATCTCAATCAGAGAAAATAAACTCAACAAAATTCAATACAAGACATTCAAGGAAAATTTAATTGACTACGCGGAGATTGAACAAAATAAACGCAAAACAGTGAAAACATGAAGAACAGAGACAAAACAAATCAGAGACAGATTCAAGAGAACTCAAAATAGATTGAATCAGACAACTCAAAACAGAGACGCAAAACTTACCTTTGACGCGTGGACGCAACCTTGCTCTGACTACCACTTGATGGAAAAGTCTTCGAGGAGTTGACCTTTCGGAGCGGTGCGAACACTAATCGAAGGCCTCGAAGCTTCTCCAGAGAGAAATGGCATAGCGAAAATGTTGAGTAAACCTATTGATCGAGAGAGACTTCGGAAGAAACTCTAAAATCAGAGAGGATTTGAATCTAAGAACCCTAAAATTAGAGAAGAACATGAAAATCCCTAATCTGGACCGGTTGAACCCTAGAAATGGGGAGAGACGCAAAATGAACCGATTAATCGGTTCAAAACACAAATTAAACGGATGAAATGTATTAGATCGGAGCAAAGGATGGATCAATCGGTGGAAAACGAAGGAAATGTTCGAACAGACGTAGATCGAAACATTTAGGGTTTGAGCAAAGGAAATCTGAGTAGAGAAAGGTGTTTCAGTGAGCAAATGGAGAGGAAAATGATAATGAAGAAGTGAAGAAGCTTTCGGCTAATGAGAGCTCTCGAGAGGAAGACGCTCTCGTGAAGGAGACGCTATGAATGAAACTGAGAGAATGAGTGATGTGTGTCTGAAGCGCGAGATGGAAATTGCCTCAGCTGATGATGTTGACACGCTGACGCAAGCGAGGTGATATGTGGCAGCAAAGGAGTGGCCGACGGTGGATGAGAGAGAAGCACGGTGGAATATTTGGAAAATGAAAAATAAGAAGTGTGCTTTGGAAGGTGGCTAGAGGTCTTTGGACTCTCTAGCCTATGACTTTCAAGAGAGAATAGTTTCTGAATTTAGAAAATTCTATTCTCATTAATCTCAAAAGTGAATAGTACAAATGAAGAGCTGGGTATTTATAGTGACCCATGCTCCTTGCAAGCTACACTACAGATACAATAAAATGTAAAAAGAGGACTACATGAGACAGGATTCCATCAGGATTGATCATTCATAAATGAAACATATGTTGGGAAATATGTGCTTATGTGAACTGAATTGGATTGAAAGCACGCATGCATCTTGATAGGATTCCACTGAAGATCTAAATTGAATAAATAACTTGTTGTGAGGAAAAGGATTTTTGAAAATGTTGAACTATTTGAAGAAGTGGAAAGCCAAGTTTTGTCTTGTTTGCTTGAGGACAAGCAAAGTTCTAAGTTTGGGGTTGTGATAACGATCTAAAAACCGTTATTTTCATGCTTAAATTTGACATTAAAACACACCCTTTATGGCTTAGAATGAGCTTAAAATCAAGCAAAACAATTAATTGAGTCATTGAGAGTCAAAATTTGGTTTTAGAGGTATTATGCTTGGTTTTACATTGTTTTGTAGGGTTTTAAGGTGATTTGAAGATGGAAGTGAGTAAGGTGGACTTGTGCTCGTGAAAGATGAAGAAAAAGGATGAAAAGAAGACCAAAGGAACCGTTGAGCGCCAGAACAGACCACTGAGCGTCCAGTGCGATTAGAGGCAAACCGTTGAGCGGTCAAATAGGGCGCTGAGCGGTTGAACAATTATAGGCAAACCGCTGAGCGGTTAAATTAGGCGTTGAGCGGTTGTCTGCTGGGCTTGGGCTTAAATTCTGTTATTTTTCTGTGTTATAAATAGCCCCAGTACAACTTAAAACCTTAATCTTTGGCAGAGGGAAACGTCCACAGCAGCTCTACACACCTTGGAAGTCGTTCTGTGGATGCTTAGGCTCCAAACTACTTAATCTAGGGTTTATTCTTTCATTCTTCCATTGTATTTCATCTAGTTTCACCATGATAATGGTGAACTAAACCCTTTGTTGTTGGGGAACAATGTAATCTTTTGAAACTCTCATATATCCAAATTCTTATTTAATTCATATGCTTGCATATGCTTGATTTATCAATTGTTGGGTTCCTTACATGTATTTAATGCTTTTATCGTTTAACTCATTCGGTAAATGTTGTTTGTCTTTATTGATACGGAGAC
>NC_028358.1:7829996-7858937 GCF_000741045.1 Vigna radiata var. radiata
CACCCTCTTGGTGTTGAAACGAAGCCTATCTGTTTTTCAACATATCAAACATCGTCGAGAAAATGAATAAGAGGAGAGGTGCTAGGTATGAATTGATGAATTTGAAAATGATATGAGTCTCGTGGAGAGATTCTATAGTGGCATGGTAATTGATGTTGAGGGTCCTGATGGGAAGGTCATCCTGATACTCTAATAACTCTTTAGTCTCAAGTAGAGAAGGATGAGTTATGTGGTGAGAGGGGTAGGAGGTCCTAGTCTATGTGCCAGTTTTGGACATAGATGTTAACAGACTAACCTTGTGGTGATAAGGTGAATTGTATTTAGCCATGATTTTTGTTGTGTGGAGGGGTGAAGGTCACCACAAGTGCACAACCACCCGAGACTTCCATCAATGTTCTATCTAAAAAATAGTGTCTACTATAATCATTTGCACATCATTTTTAATAGTTTGTTGCATGGTAGCTCACCCTTACTTATTTGTGTTTGTGCTGAAAAATTATATTCGTGCAATGATCGAATAACGTGGGTGTTATACGGGAGCAGATGAGGAAATGATGTTTGAACCAGTGCAAGTGAAGAGGGAGACATAAGAATAGTAGAGAAAACTTCGAGAAAATTTTTATGAGTATTTTATGCGAGATTTGAAAGAAATATGTATTTCAGTGTCAACTCCTTTAGGGATGACTGTGTAATGTTACAATACTCATATTATTTATGAAAATTCAAGCGTGAGTATTTAGGATTTACATGCCGAAAAAGATTAGAGCTACACTAGAGGTGAAAGATGAGAAGTGACAACTTAAAATGGATAAGGATTACATGTGTGGTTAGATCTCCGCAAAGGAGCTCGTTCTATTGGTCTGATGTAGGAGTGGTAAAAGGAGCTCGACGTATCGACAAGAACTCGGCTAAGAACAAGTCAGCAACGTAATATACAAAGAACAAGTAGACCACAATGAAAGCAAAGTACAAGTAAGCAAAATCGAAGTAGAAGTCAGCCACAAATAAAGAAAAGGGAAAGTCGACTACAAATATAGTGAAGAACTCAACTATTATTGAAAGGAGCAAATACAATGTGCACTGCACGTAACAAAGCCTTGATGAAAGGTAGAAGAACTGAAATGAAGTAGCATTTAAGTTTAAGATGAAATTTTGTTAGGTAAACTTAAATGGAATAAAATTAAATGTATTAAAAATTGTGAGTAGTTAATATATTAGTTATTGTAGGTGGTTAATGTATTAGCCGTTGTAGATAATGTATTATCAATTTATAGTCGTTTTTATCTATTTTTAGTAAAATAATCAGAAATATGTAAGTCTATAAATTGTGTTGTTGATTGCATAAATGGCACAACAACAAGAAAGGGGAATCAAGTTTTTCACTAGATAGAGTTTGTTGTCAAGTGATTGCTCCAACGAATGACAATATTTTATTAGATCCATCGAACTCACCAACCTCCACATTCTATGTTATATCGCGTTTGGTTCAACATCTTAGATGTGATTTTTCGCTTCTTGAACGTGGTTTTGAAAACCTATCTCAGTCAGGATTTTTACTTGTGCAAAGTGTACACTAATTTTTATGTTAAACTCAACTGAAAATTTTTAAGTACAGAAAGAGCTGCATAATTTGTGATTTTATGAGCTGTAATGGATTCAAAAGTGTTACAGATACAACTTATATATAATATTTTCATTGCTTTATGGATAACCTAATTTACAAAGAATGGGAAGGGCCTTAGCAAGCAACATCATGTTAGGAAAATCAAAACAAAAATAATAAAAATAGACTTTCCACAATAGGACATGCCCCTCCAGAAAACTGAAGTTCAAGTGCATGCACAGGCACGTGTATCTGTCCTATGTTGTGTGCATTAATCAAAATTTGTGCAATCCCTTAAGAATGAGTGAGTCATCCGACTCAAACGTTCCAAGGCCAACTTTAGTTTTGGGAAAACATGGTTGTTAAGTCCTGATATCCAATCCTCCTGTAAATGATAGATATAAAGTCAGTTAGAGTTTATTAGGTTCATCACTTTTTCGTCTTGTTTTCTGTTTATATAATTCTTGGAGTACTCATTGTATTTTATACAAGCTTTTATAAAAGGTACTTTCCTTTTCTTCTCTGTTTAACATGGTATCATGAGCACATAAGTTTGGCCATGGTTTCTGCATCATCTTTTGTTCCTTAAACTTTCAATACTCCTATTGTCATCAAGTTAGAAGAAGAAAAATTTTTAATTTGGCACCAACACCTTCTTGATACCGTATGCGGCTAGAAATCAGAACGACATCCGCAATGACATTGTTCTTGAAGAATTCATGATGCAGAGTGCAGAATCAAGTAAGGTTGGGAATCCAAAGCATCTAAACTATGTCCAACAAGATAAGCTATTGGTATCCAAGAATATATTTGTTAGAAATTAAGCAGATTGTTGACTCTCTTGATGGGTTGCCTGATGATTTCCAATTTTGTAACTTCTATAATCTCCCGTTGTGATCTGTCTGATATTGGTGACATTGAGGACTTTTTCGCTTGCACAAGAAGAGCATTCTAAGAAAAGAAAACGTGCTAAAATCCCTTGATTCATCATGTTGCTTCGGGTCGTTCACGGTGGCATTCTTCAAACCCTAAACGTGGTCGTGGTGATTCCAAGGGCATACACAGAAGTGGAAGATTCAATACTAAAGGAGGTAAAGGGAATTCTAATGGCAGACACTTTGACAAAATAGACTCCGACTACTCATAATGATTAGAATTAGGTTCATCTTACTTGTCAAATTTGAGGCAACAACAGGCATTCTATTGATTGCTGGAACAAATATAATCAAAAGTATCATACTCAACCTTAGGCTCATCCTTTTCACTTTAAACAATTTGATTTTTCCTTTACTAATTCTTCCATTCTTGCTACATCTCAACTCTTCTTGACCCTCTTTATCAAAGTTTGGTTTTGTTAGTTAGTTTTGCTTTAGTTTGATTATGTTTGTTTTTCATTTTCTCTCTTCCTTTAATACCTCTACTCCTCAAGCCTTATGTGAAACAAATATACCTTTTGAACTGTTTACTTTCAATAAATGTTTTTCCTTCTTTTTACTAAGCTGATATGGTATCAGTAGATCTTTGGTAAATCTTGCTTCCATTTTTCCCCTTTGTTTTTTTGGGCTTTTTGCCCTCGTTACCGACATGGCAAATCCACCACCTACTCCAGCCAAAGAACCTAGCCAAGATCCAACCCACCCCTTGTTGTTGAATCATTCTAACAACCCAAGCTTTGTCCTAACTCAACCTCTTCATCACAAGAACTATACAATTTCAAATAAACCCACTTTGGTTAATGGAAGTATCCCATTATCTCCTCCGACTGATCTTGTGTTTGCTTTTTGGACTTGTGCGACCAATATTGTCATATTTTGGTTATACAATTTTGTTTCTGAAAACATTATCGTTAGTATTCTTTTTGTTAAGAGTAATGAATCATGACACACTTTTACATTTATTAGACACCTAGTACAAAGGTAAAAACTTGTTAAGAGTCAAATCCATCTTTTCGATCCTCTTCTATTGGAGGCAAAAACTTGTTAAGAATTTTATGTTCACAAGTCTTACAAGTCTTAAGCCCCAACCTCACACAAAAAAGTGGTGAAAGATTAAGTTTTAAAACAAATATTCAGTTGTGTGATCTATTGGCAAGTACATCAAGTTAGTTGTAATACAGTCGAAAGGGAGTTATCGTATCAACGAGAAGAGTAAGCATATTAGTAGTTGGTTTTTTGGGATTTTTCTAGGAAAATATGGATAATAGTATATATTGTATAAATGGAGTGGAGTGGAGTGGAGACTAGATGCAACTATGAAAGATCTAATGAACGCAACAACAGTCATATACTTGGTTGTTCAAATATGGAGGGGAAAGTTATTTACAAATAACCTATCGCAGATTCCTCTTGTAATGAGATTACTTGGAAACTTTATGAAATTTGAATCTCAAAGAATTGTTCCCTTTCGAATAGTTTTTCTTTAAATGATACAACTAGATAAAACTCCACTAGGTAGACATTGTTGTTAGTCATTTGGTGATGAATATTATTTTCCTAGTTCTCTATGGCCAAGAACACACAGATTCCTCTTCTCGTTTCTATCTAAATCTTAAAAAACTTACTCAATTTCTTGCCATAAAATTTGCTCAATACTTGCATTAAGGGTCATAATAGTGGGGGCAAACACACAATCTTATACCTGACGACTTGCACTATTTGGTTTGACTTAGTTAATTCAGCTACTGAAATCTCATTCCTAAGATCTTTTAAGAACTAGATCACGCTTTAAGGTATACCTCGAGACAAACATTAAGCATAAACCAATTTAATGGAAAATATAAACATCTAAAGATAAATTGCATAAAATAATGAATAAGAAATTTAGTGTTTCATCAATACCACCACAAAGAAATCAGCTACCCGTGGAGTAAAATATTGCAATACAAATCTAGAGCAACTAGACAGTATGATGGCAACCCCTGTAAGGACTTCCCATCCAAAGAAGCATCAACTACAACTAAGACTAAAGAAAAGGAAGTAGAATAAAAGATTTCCAAAACTCTTTCCTTATCTAAAGTCTTAGATAGATTCTCTAATCCATTTACATTGTTTTGTAGGATACAAATAAAAGTAGGAAACTATGCCTACACATCCTAAGAAGATTGCCAATCAAGGAAGCAAAAAGGAAGCAAGTAGGAGTGCATTGTGCAGCCAATCATGTAGCTGATTTGAAGCATGTTTTCTACAACCCAGCTGCCACGTTTTCCACATTTTCCATGTGCAAAACAGCCAGTTGTGGCTTCCCCTTGTTGCAGCACATTCTCCATACTTTCCACGTGATAAATGAGTTTCTCATGGGAATTGAAACACACGTGGATCAAAGCTTCTGTTGCACATGCTTTGTAAATCTTACTAGCTTCCCTAGCAAGATTCATAGCCTCTCTTATTCTATAAAAGAGAGCATCCTCATGTGTTAACTTGAATGATAGTAATGAGATGTTGCTGAATTTCGGTCGTTCTTCTTCAAGCTCAAACTTTGTTAGCTTTAGCTTTGCATCCTCTAGCTTCTTTCCCCCTAGGAAAGCCCTCTGAGCTAGAAAACTCTACTTCCAAAATCACCCAAACGCACTCACACATTCCATCGAACACTTCGCGTGCATCATATCATCTTCACANTTTTCCATTCCGCTGCGTCGTTCTGGATCGAGGAGCCACTCCTTCTTGAAGATTGGAGTCGCTTCTATCACAGTCTTTACAATAAGAAAATAGTGTCTCCAACCTCTCAACATTATATTCCTACTCTAATATTAATTAGTTACAGTTAGAACGAAACGATAAGTGCATTAGTCGTAATGTAGCAAGTAATAAGTATTTATAGTTCTCTCCCAAGGGACTTGTGCAATACATGACAAATCTTGTAATCCATAACTCAATTAGACAACAGTGTTCACAAAAAACACACAAAGAAACTATTTTGGTATTTTATCAAATAGTTTGTGTGAGATTGAAATTTAATATAAAGTATTTACAATTGCGAATATTATATTTCATTCACTTCATTATAATGCATTCACAATCATCTCAATTCTAATTTCATGAGAAATCAACACACGAATATACTCAAATTCTATTCCTAGTGACTTTGACCTTGTGATAACATATCAAGTTCCAATTTCTTGAATCCTCAACATGTAAAACCATGCATTAAATTCAAGAGCCTTAAGATTACTAATGAATCGTGTTTTATCCTAGATACAAGCATCATTAGGTACTTAAGTTCAATTTTAGGTTACTCCCTCGAAATATAGTGCCCAAAAACCTTTCTTGTACCACCCAGCATTGGGTTCCCCTGAAACATTGTNTGCTCTCTGTGTTTGCAACGTTGGGCACAATTCCTGTTACTATGTCAAGAAGAATATTATATTAGTTGTTTTTTATGATGTTCAGGTGCCATGAGTGTAGTGTGTTTGTTTAGATAAATAAATATTAGTCTTAGTTTATGTTTTAACACGTTTGTAAAGAAAGAAAAACCCTCTTAATAAATCTTAATTAGATAATAATTAATCAATCTTAATCTATGCGAGCTCTTTACCAAATTCAAAAGATAAATCTAAAACCTGAAATTTTAATCAATTAGGTCACTTACATAAACAATTAATCCAATAAGTTTTAAAAAAAATGTGGCTAAGGCATATTAATCGATTAAGTCACTAATATAATCGATTAATCTTGATAGTTACTTAATTTTCCTTTAAATCTTACATCTCTAGTTTCATTTTTACTTGCTGATATCCTAAGATCAACCAAATGTGTGTGAGAGAGTTTTAAGCATTTTGTCTTTGCGTAAAATGTTTTTATTCGAAAAGATTAAAGATTTAAGGAGTTTTCACTTGGTTATAGGTTTTGATTGTAATATTTTCATACATCTAATATCTTTCTTGTATTTGTTTTGTAATTTCATTCTTTGTGTTGTAATAAACCTCTATGTATAAGGTTGTGGGAATTGTGTGAAGCATCACCTTATCTTTTGTGTTTTGAAAGATTTCTTCAAAGCTTTCCTTAGATCTTAATTTTAGGATTATGTAGTTGTACTTGTAGTATGAAATTTTTGATCTTTAATGAAATTTCTAGCTAAAATTGTGGTAAATTCGTTAAAATCAAACCAATATAAAAAATCATAAAATAACTACAACATAAGAACATACAAAAACAAAATAAACTTAAAGATTAAATAAGATAAAAGTTATAGAGAAGGTGATTTTATTAACAAAACTTAACACAAGTAAAAGGTAGAAATTCACGTTATTAGTTACTTCTCAACACAATGTCTAAAACCAATACATGAGGTATCTATTTATAGAAAATTTTATTGGTGCTTAGTTCCAGCCTTGGGCACTCAACTACAAAAGTTTTCTTATATATAGGGTTGTCCTATTGTCTTCAGAAATATATCTGTGATGTGTGTTGTACTATTGATTTGTCTAAAATTAAAGTATATAATTAGCACCTCTTCTAGTAATTATTGTTAAATATTGATCACTTATTAGCCACCATTATCACACACAAATGTTAATCCTGCCAACTTTACATTCAAGTCAGACTTCAACGTGAGATTTTGGAGATCCCATACTGACATAAAATATGGGCAAAAATTAAAGTATTTAAGTAAGAGACAACCCTTATTTCATTAGTCTGTGAGGTAGAGTTATGTCTAATCCAAAATCTAAGAGTGAAAAAAAGATCTTGTTAGGTAAATATTTTCATCTTGAGCCACATATGGTTGAAACTTCTGAGTTGAAGAATGTTCACAATAGATAAACTGATCTATGTTGAATCTGACCATATGATATTTTTAGTAATGATTTGTGAATTTGGCCATAGTTGAATCTGACCATACTTTTAGTAATAAATCTGACCATATGTTGAATCTAGTAATGGTATGTCAATTTGATCTGTCAAAATGTGGAGGGCATGTTTTACTCCCCCAGCAGGGTAAANTATGAGATTATTGCATGTGCTTAAACGGAATCTTCCAGAATGTTTCTCTTAGAGATGCATTATTCTTCACCACCATTAGATCTATCCTCCATAAAAGATATACTGGTTGTTGACTCTCACATCTAGTTATCAGTGAATATTGCATTTTAACCATCACTCCTAAGCTGAATTTATATTGTCTTCATGCATTATTCTTTTACCTCTGAATCTTCATATTATCTTAAATTTATTACCATTTTGCAGCTTAATGCATGGCTGATTTGTCTATCTCCGTGAAAAGAAAGTACAATAATTATAGTTATATTATTGAACTTGTGTACATCTTTACAGGTGCAGATATCCAAACCAAGAATTTGGTCTTGGATAAAGAGTTATAGTGAATCATCTGGTGGTAGGCCTTACAATCAACAGGGGTTCTATAAATTTCTTGAAAGTGACAGCTTTATTGCTAATTGACTNTGTAACAGAAAAA
Organism: Vigna radiata var. radiata; assembly: GCF_000741045.1. Classification (NCBI taxonomy): domain Eukaryota; kingdom Viridiplantae; phylum Streptophyta; class Magnoliopsida; order Fabales; family Fabaceae; genus Vigna; species Vigna radiata. The sequence continues at coordinate 7,838,008 of NC_028358.1, forward strand.
TGGGAATTAAGCATCAAACATTTGATGCTTTATTTGATTTGATTGAATGAAAAAATATTAATTATGCATTAGAAGTTATTTCTTTTATGACATGCATACCTAGCTAATGTATTGTTCATGCTTCTGATGGAGTAGAAGAAACAACTTGGTATTGAAGATTTTTCTACATACTAGTATAAAGGGCTTATTGAGCACAATTTTGGAGTTAAGATTAGGCCATGCCATTATTCTGTGCATGGTTCGTTAGGTTCTAACATGATGTTTTATCGGTCTGAAAAGGCTACTTCAATTCAACTATGATCAATATTTGGAAGTATTAATGAATTCCACCTTCACTTTATGCTGTAAGATTTTTTCACTGGTTTAGTTTACAATGATTTTGGATTTTTGGACTCAAATTTCCATCATTGTGTAGTCATTGTAGATTTAAATCTGTTATTCTCTGCTTAAAAGTGGAATATTTCTGAGAAATTAGTTGAAATAGGGNTAAGATATTTGACATTTCATTTTTCTAGTTTGGTTTTATGGAAATTGTTTTTTACAGAACACAGATCAACCTAACCTGGATCACGTGAATATATTTCCTATTTCAGAATTCCACACCTCTAATCTTCTTTTAGAATTTAAATTTTACATAAAAGGAGGATCAGTAAAGTTACTATTCTATAATAATGAAGACTAATCAAAATTTAAAAATAAGATGATTGATGGCACTAAAAACATAGTCACCAAATAAACTTAAATGAATAATTTAGCTTCGTCCCAACAAATAATTTTCTCCTATGTTTACATGAATAGACACTAGTAAGAGGAATCACTGACCAACCCTGTGAATTAACTGGTACGTATGAGGTTATCTCAGTTTAATTAATCAGTGATTTTGGGTTTGAATATTGAATTTGTTAAATGTGTCAAATATTTAAAAGGAAAAGACATCACCTATAGTGATATGATATACCTTCAACAAAATCGTCTCTCATCAATTATACATGTGACTTTGTTGAAATGAATAGGCAGAAGCTTACAACAGAATCAAAAACTCTCAACAAAGTGTACTTGAACAAATCACACAGTCCAAATAAGCTATTATTTGCCCCCGAATTGTGTGTTATAGATTTGTAAAGAAACTGAACATCCAACCAAACACGATCTTATCAGAATTTTTATGTCACAGTCTGGCACTTGCATGTGCTCATTGGACTGTCTCAGTAGATTCATTAGTCATTAAAGAGTTCACAGAATAGCCAAATGGACCCTAATCTTCCAGCTTTCTCTGAAGAAGAAGGACCACAAACTCTTGTTAACTCATTCACTTATAGCCTCTCTAGAAAGTTAGGTTCAGCTTGAAGTTGGCACACACAATTTTAAAAGACATTTTCTAACTATATATGTGATAAGATACTGTATGTATTTCATAGCATAGCAGGCTTCAACGTGACATTAAATTTATATATTTACAATACTGTTGCAGCATTATTATGTTTACTGTGTCTGCATTAATTCTGCAGTTATCACACTCCACATGATTGTTTCTTATTGTGCATTGCTACCTATTCACTCTTTCGTCCTGTGCTTTCTCTTTTATCATACATGCCATTACAAAATATTAGTTCCAACCAAAACTGAAAACTCTAATAAATTCAATCCATCACGGAAAAAATGCTTCTGTTTCTTGGAGTGGTGATTCCTTGAATGTTACATATCTCGTTTTAAAACAACATATACATTGTAGTCAGGGTTTGCACGAATGAGCATATATGCATATACATTGTGGTCAGCTTTTGCTCAAAGTAAGTAAAGCAATCTTTTTAGGTTTAAAAAAACAAAACCTCAAAAAAACTTTTTTAATACAAATATTTTTTTATTAAATTAATTATAAAACTATGATTAAGAAAAAAGATTCAAAATTTCTTTTAGCATTAATATACTTCTGTTAAATAACTTATAAATTTATGTTTAAGAAAAAAACCTAAAAGAACAATGGGTACTAATATATCTCTATTAAAATAATTATAAGTTTATATTTAAGAATAAAATTTAATTTAATTAAATTATTATTAGTGTATGCTAGTTTTATTGGTATTAAAAATTATGTTTGATGAATTAAATATATTTTAATAAATTATAATTTTGTTTAGAAAAAATATTAATTATTTTAATTCTATTACAATTAATTTTGATTTTATTCTCTTTCTTTATTTCTCTGTGATTTTAATTTTGATTATATTTGCTTTTTATATCTTCACGTGAGTTTAATTTTTTATTTTATTTTATTTTTTATTTTTATGAGACCTCAATTTTGACTTTTTTTGTCTTCATGTGACTTTAGTTTTAATTATATTTTCTTCTTTTATGACTTTTATTTTGATTGTATTCTTTTATTTTATCTCTTTGTCACTTTAATTTTGGTTTTATTTTCTTCTTTTATTTTTGTGTGATTTCTCATATATTAATTTTACTCCCTATCTCTTCTAAGGTTTTTCTTTTGAGGTTTTTGACATATTTAATTTTTTAAATCTCATATTATAGTGTGTATCAATTTTTTTATTCTCATTTTTTTAATATGTTTTTCTTTTTATTTATGTTGGTGTTATTTTTATTCCATTTTCTTTTGTCTGGTTTTATTTAGGGATGAGTTCTAGCTGAGAAGAACAATAATTTTGATCTTAATTGTTTTTATTAATAATTAATCTTAAAATAAACTTTCTAGGTTTATGAAATCCTTGAGAGTTGAGAAAGAGAAAGAGAAAGAGACTCAAGTCTACAAGTCTAAGTTTGAGTTCTTGACAACCAGAATCAGGTTTTGTTGTTTTGAATATTCTTTTTATATATTTAATTTTAGTAGTATTTATATATTATAATGTTTTTTATTTCACATTAAAGTATACAGATATGTTAACTATTCAAAAATCTAGAAGAAGAGAATATTTGAAGTTTTAATTACATCACAAAAAATAGCCATGAATAAATTTATAACAATAGAGATAAGAAAAATGAATTTGAATTAGAAAATACAAATGAACGCTTTTTGAATGAACAATATAATAACAATTAGATATAGGTGAAAATAATAATATAAATTTTTTGTTTTTTTATTTAGTATTAAAAATTTAAATTAATTATATTGTATACTTTTGAAAGAAAAATACTTAAACCTTAAAAAAAATTTAAAACGTGATAATTTGTTGGGCCTTGATGAATATGATTTATTTTCAGAATATTAAATATTTTAAGATAAATTATAAGTTTAGAAAATTATAAACCAATTAACATTATTAATTATATAAAAAGAATATATTATATTTTCCAAATGCTTATATAACTTACAGTATAATGTCAACATTCCAGTCACTATGCAGAAAGGGCTTTAGACGTATGTTACTTTGAATTTTTAACGTCTGTTTCACAACCGATGTCATTATGGGTGACGTTAATGGGACGTCGAACATCCACATAACAGACGTCTATACAAACGTCAGTTAGTGTCATGTCTGACGTCAATAAACGTCGGTGTAGGCCTACACGGACGTCTAAGGGCATTATATAGACATCGGAGTAAGCATTAACTGACGTCTAAGTGCGCTATAAAGACTTCAAACATGTTACTAATCATCGTTTAATGTCATTATAGACGTCAGTGTATGCATTAACTGACGTCTAACATAGTCGTTGTGTTTTAGTGCAGTTTTGTTCCTGTCTTTGGATAGCCTAGTAGCACACTCTGTCTTTGCTAGTTTCCCCCAAAAAATATGTTGCGTCTTTTGAATTTCTCATGACATTCCAACCCAAAACTGAACCTGGGTTCTTGCCTAGTTCCATTTTCAACCGCAAGAGGGAAAAATTATGGTGAAACGATAACTAGGCAATGACCCAGGGTCGTTTTTGGGTCGAAACGCCATAAGAAAGCCAAAAGACGCCGCTTTTTTTGGGAGGCAGCTAGCAAAGGCAGAATGTGGTACTACATTACCCCAAGAGAGGAACAAAACTGCACTAAAACACAACACAAGGAAAACAAATTTTAATCAGTTAAACCAGAAGATAATCGATGAAAGACTAATATAGTCGGACTGAACAAAGTTTAAACGGTTTAAATAAAAAAAGACGCACCTTGAATGTAATGCCGCAAGAGAGAAAAAGGAGAGGAGGAAGACAATGATGTTTACGAAACTGCGAGTCTGCGGTTTATTTAACATGAATTGAGGCGTCGGTTGCTACAGAAACCGACGTCTATAGTCAACAAGACGTCGGTTATCTCACTAATATGACGTCCAAGATAACTTTTAATCTGCCTTTTGCATGCACATTAGACGTCGGACACACGGGGCGCCGACGTCTACGGTGCTGATCGGATTGACGTTTCATTTCCTGTTAGGGAAGTAGACGACGGTTAACCTGGGACGCCGACGTCTATAACATTTTAGACATTGGCGCCCTTTTACTAGACGTCGAAGTGCCTGCGAGTTTGGTGAATAGCATTAATTACAGCCACATAGACGTCGTTCCCCTAGAAATCCGACGTTTATATTGCAGAAATTGATTGTCTTTCCGCCTTCCTGACAAGCCCATTGACGTCAAGTTAAGGGAGCAAAGACGTCTATAACATTATAGATGTCGGTTTTTTATTAGGTGATGTTTAAGCGCCTGAGAATCAGGTGAAGAACATTAATTGCAGCCAGGTAGACGTCAGCCCCCATCACAACTGACGTATATGAATGGGGTAGATAAAAACCGACATTTTGTTTACCAACTTATTTACGGTAATGCCACCGTCCATTCATATACGTCGAGCTACCATTTAACCGACGTCTTATGGATGACGTTAAATAGTGTTTTTGCACTAGTGAGTATCACTTGTTTCAAATTAGTCTTATTATCTACTGAAAAACAAATATTAAATGAAATTAATTTAAACAATTTAATAATAATTTTACATAAAATAAAAAAACTCAAAAATAAATTTTAATAAAAAGCTTCATTCTTATTCTTATTGCTTTAGGCCTCCCTGCCCCTAGTTTTCATTGGCACAATTCCATGCTAGCTAGAAATGATTTCTTGTTTTATACCATTTGGTTTTTTATGGGAATAACATATTGTATTCTTTGTAAATTTTATAATTTTATCTTGACTGAAATATTTTAAGAATAGAATATACTATCTTTAACAAAAACAAATGAATAACACATGTAAAAACAATTGTTCATCATTTATCCTGAGAACACAGGACTAATTTCTTTTCTTTCTTGTACTAAATGTTGAATTTTGAACATTTGAAGCATCAACAAAGGCATGGAGACTATTGAAGTTGATTCTTTGGTGCAGAATCAACTGGTTAAGGGAGCCTCATATTTTTACATCATCATCTGCAAGTAATTATAGAATTTCTCTGTTTATCCATTGCCTCAACTACATTCCAGTGCCTTTTACTTATGCATAAACTAATGCCAAATCATCAAAATGGGGGAAAGGAATGAGTCTGAATATACATGTTGGCTCTGCTGCTGTGATCTAAGTCTTTGCTTGTGTTTTTTTATTAGTCAGTTTCCCTTATTTCCTATTAGATTGAATGCATTCTGTTGCCTTGGTTGATCCTAGTCCCTACCAATTTACTTGAGTAAGACCCCTCATCGTAAGATTAGGATCATGTTAACTTGTTCTGTCATATGTACATTTGCTATCATTAAGGCATATTTATCTTAGTTTAGACATGCTTGTCAGAGTTCTAGCTGGACTTGCCTGCAAATAAATGATATACAACAACAATATAACATTACTGCTTCTATTGAAAATCAATGCACCTTGTGATCCCATGTGCCATATGTCTGTGTCCTACATATTCCATACCTATCTCATATTCATACTGACACAGACAATGTATGTAAAAGTAAAACCTTTAGATAAACGTCACAAAAGGGATAACAAGATTAGAAAAAAAGTTGTAGAAAACTAGCAAAACAACATAATGTGCTAACTAGATTTCAGGACTGACCCAATAACAATAGTTATGATTTGTATATATCAAAATAACAAAATATACATAAACTGTAATTTTTTATGAGCCACAATCAGATTTTATTTCTATCATAATTCTGTGTTTTGGAAACACAATGGGGACCAATACAGAATAATCAAAAGGGAGAACTTTATCCCTCTCTCATTCAAGCCTTCTCCTTAGATGGAACTGTCCCATCTGTTCCTGCAAGCATGGCATATTTGCTCTTCCTTGTCAAATTGGTGCACTCAAATCCCAAAGTCCCTGCAAGAACCCTCTGAATGTAGTTTGCAACTTCAATTGCAGATTTACCTCCACTGCAGGTTAGTTCTTTGGGAAGTTGGTTCAAGAAAGTGATCTCATATGTGGGCATGGGATTCATGAACACAAAGTATGGGTCCAACAACTTGTGGCCACGAGCAGTTGTCCCATAGAACACAGTTTGTTTTGTGTTAATAGCAACTGGGACAATCCTATCAGTGAGTTCAGCAAAAAGTGCACTGAACCTCAAAAGGAAAGGCTCTCTGCAAGTAGTACCTTCAGGGCAGATCACCAAGTCCCCTTCTTCAAGAAGTCTCTTGATATTGGCTGCATCTTTCTCTCTTTCCCTTGACAGGGCCACAGCTTTAATGGGAGAAATTATTTCAGTGAACTTGCTTATACTATATGTGACACAGCTAATTTTTCTTCCAAGTGCAACTGCAGTAACCACTGGATCTAAAACTGTGCGGTGGTTACATACAAATAGGACTCCACTTTGGCCCTTCTTTGGGGGTGGTGGAGGGGTACCCTTCACAATTACTCTTATTCCTAATAGCTTGTAGTTGTACCAAGCAATTCTTTCGGGCAAAGGGATGTTAAGATAGACCCTCAGAATGGAGAGTATGATGCCAATTGGCAACCATAGAAAGGTCAAAAGAGCAGCAAGAGGAGTTGGCCTTTGAACAAACCTACCCTCATGAAAAATAATTGGACTTAAAAGCTTGTTTCTTGCTAGTGCTTCACACTTAGTCCTTGGCACCATGTACCCCTCCTGCAGGAAAAGTAAAACAGTTAATGACTTTATTCGACACATCAGAAAAAGATGATAAGTAGCAGAAACAGTTAATGACACGGTTATCAAAAAACTATTTTTTTTTTTCACTTCCTCAAGGTTTTATACACTCTGGGAAGGAGACGAACAAGACTAAAAAATAACAGATGTTATAAAAAAAAAAAATGAGGTAGAAAAAGACAGAACAGAGAGATAGGTGTAAAATTTAAATTGCTTGGTTAATGTCACGTGTGTCCCATTAAGAAAAAGCGTGTGGACCTGAGTTTTTCTTATTGGAGTCCACATGAAATCTTCCAACCGTATATGTTAAAATAAGTGTGTTGATGACGTTGCTCTTTGGTACATATACTGAGAGTAATCATCAGTACTGTTTTCATAGAATTAAGTTTCTGATGATGTCTTGCTAACTCTGAAAATTATCACTAATTTGTCTAGGGTGTTAAAATGATTCCCATGAATCTATGATTTAAAGTGGAAAAATCAGAAAGTACGTCTGAGATTTCTTACACTAAGTTGAGGGGAATGTCACAAGGATTGTGCTTTCTAAATTATTGATTATTTGCTATGGAGGGATGTGCTTTAAATCTCTTCATTTCCTCTGCATGAGCCATAACCAACAGGGCACAGATTTTGTGTTTAAAGTGGGTTGTGCATATGAAACTCATGGGCATCTATTTTTCCAAATTTGGAAACTGAGTTTGGTTTTGGCAGGCAAAATAACAAATGTAGAAACTTATAATTAGGAAAATATCTCTTTAACAACTCTTTTTTGACAACTTTTTAACAACGCATACGTGGCAGTTTGTGATTGGTCTGTTTCAAATATTTTTTTAGAATAAATTTAAACAGACCAATAAAATGGTGACACATATCCTGTTATCAAAAAGTTGTTAAAAAAAAGTTGTTAAAATATCATTATCCTTATAATTATTAGTGTTTAAAAGTAGTTAAGGATTATGACTTATAAGAAAATAACTTAGTAAACTCAAATACAAGATGTATTGTATCTCTAAATTGCCTATAGGATGTAGAGGGTCCACTTGCACGATAGTAAATGCATGAAAAAAAAATATGGAATAAAAACAAATGAGATTTTTCAAGTGTCGTATACACAGAAACAGGAACCAGAAGAGAGGCTCATTATAAGTGATAACAACATGTTCTGGTCATTAAGGCTCTCACCAAACTCCTATTCAATATTAAATAAAATATACTACCTATTCACCTTACCTCAATTATAAGAAGAAGAAAAAAATACTAATGTAGCTTCATTGAACTAAAAAGACATGTCTTCATAACCTAAAGTTGAACATAGGAAGATGTAGATAACATATTCAGATATTTATGCAATCATGTTTCTGATTCTCTCATTTCCTTCACAATTTGCCAAATTCTGTCATGTCTTGAATATCGCACACTACTTCATACTGTATTGCTATGCTTGGGACATTCTTTATCTGCAAACTATCTTTAACAGACTTTTTATAAAAATCAATGGATTTCTTCAAAAACATAGATGAGAAAAATGAGTAATTATGTTTTTAGGCTTTTGCAGACTTCTTTTTCAAAGACACTGATTTTAGGTACCGTTGAAAACATTCATAATAACAGTTTATCCAGATCAATATAATAAACACAAGTTAATATCAATTTCAAACATGGAACAGAAAGAAGAAACAATATTATTAATGGACCAACCTTGCAAATTGACATGAACTGATGATCACTCTTACTATCCCCTAGTCCCAAGTCAGGTGAAATACCCTGAAACTCCTTCAAAACAGCTATTTTCTTGTGCTCCCCGACAAGCACACCAGGCTCCTTAACAAACCCAGTAAACCTCCCTGATTTGGTAACCTCAAGCTCAGTCCCAAGCACCTTATCAGCCCCAAGAAACGTCTTCACAAAAGGCTCCACCATCACCCTGGGGCTGGCAGTGATAATGTAACGCTTTCCAAAAGAGTTAAACACTCTCCAGGTGTCCGGGTGGACATCTTCTGCATAAAACTTTGGAAGTACCGAGGTTGCCACCATTTCTACATCTTTGATCTTCAGGCCTGAAAAGGCTACGAAGATCAGATATTTAATGGCTGCAACCTCAGAGACAAAGATGTAAGTGAAGTAGACGAAGGGGACGGAGACGAGGAGGAAGAGAGCACGTAGGAAGCTGCCAGCTTCAATGGCGACGAGCATGTAGTAAGGAAAGGCACTGGGGGAGATGAGGAGGGTGCCATCCAAGTCTGAGGCGACAGTTTGGTGTGATCGGTCATGTGTGGTGCATTTGGAGATTGGTTGGAAATGGCGAAAGGCTCCCATGACCATGAGAGGGAGAGAAGAAGGTTACGGAAGGGAAGAAGAATGAGGTGTGACTTGTTTGATGGTGGGAAAGAAGAGGGTAGCCAGCTTTGAAATATTATGAGAGAAGGAGGGAGAAGAGGGGGTTTTAAAAGGAGAGGAGGTGGTGTTGTTGAACCATTTTTTGCATGAATTATAATCAATATTGTATGGGCTACAGTGATTATACTTTATATAGTCATAAAAAGGGGAGTTGAATATGGAAGAAGTTGTAGTTAATAACACTTTTATGTTGCCTTTCTGTATTATTTCATCTATACAAATTAATGACTATTAATTTATTATCAAAACTTCTTATAGATATACTTCTTACTTTCTTTGTATGTAAATCAGTTCATATAAAGTTGTTTTTTTATTTTCATTTTAATTATAGGCATCAACTTTGAATTGTATTCTTTTGTTTAAGACTCCTAAAAGGAATATAAGTAGTTCAAATTGAAAATGTTATGAATCTTTGTAGAAATTGTTAGTATATAGTACAATGAATAGTGTTGAGTTTTCTAACCATAATAAATAGTATCTTTTTAAAAGTTTTAGAAAATACTTTTAGGAAAAATGACATTAAGTTGGGAGGCTTTTATATGTTGTAAAGATTAAATTTTGATGGTTGATTAAGAAATATCTATACACAAGGAAATTGGTGAGTATAGGATACCATGTCAAGGTATTGGTGTAGAAAACAATTATTAATGCTACTATTAAGAAAGAGTGTACTTCCCTCCCAAGTTAGTCAACATGATTAGAAGACACGAGACACTGACTTTAATTAACCCATGTTGGTTAAAGAAATTAAGATTAACAATACTTCTAAAAATACATAATTTAATATATATATATATATATATATATATATATATATATATATATATATATATATATATTATNATATATATATATATATATATATATATATATATATATATATATATATATATATATATAACTCTATTTTTGTCTAGTATTATCAAATTCTTTATTCAAATAAATACACACGTAAACGGTTTTATTAATATTACTAAATAATATCTATATATGTTATCATATATATAATCGGAAAAACATTAATGTATAATCGGAAAACAATAGAAAAAGAGATTTTTAATCAGCACAAGACTAGGAACATGGGGATGTTGAAGTAATGATAACTTTCTACATAGAGGTCGATGAAAATCAGAGATGGAAACATGAAGTACAAGATCATAATAAAAAATATTAATGAGAAGAAAATATTGGCCCAGAGAAAAACATTGCGTAAAAGGAACTTAATCTCTTAAAATCGTAATATCTCAAAGTGGAAAGGATTCTATTCCCAAAATGAAAGACTTTGCACTAATACTTTTATACTGCCACACAATAATAAGTAAATTTGTGAAATTTTTTTAAACAATATTAAAAAATCACATCATTGCAATTAGATAATAAAAAATGATAATAATAAGAATCTATTGAAAAAAAAAAAACAAATTATTTTATTGGGTGGATGTGGTATTCTCAACTGTCGAAAAACTTGTTGTATAAAACTAGGATTAGTGAAAAGGGTATCGTGAAACATAAGAAAGTTAGAGAGGTGTGAAATGGCAAAGATATTAAAAAATAAAATAAAATAAAATAAAAAAGAAATGGTTGAAGTTTGATTAGAGAAAAGAGATAAAAGGTATGGTTTGTGGAGAAGGGAAAGGGTAAAAGAAAGTTGTATTAAGTGGTTGTGAGGAGGCGTGTGAGTGAGTAGTTGGAAGTGGATACGAACAGCTTCCTTACATTGAATTAGCCTACTTTTTAGTTTATTCACGCCGCCATTCCTCTCTCTCTCTCAAACAAACCTACCTTAGCTAAATGCTTACTTAGCCTCGGCTCGGCTAGCCTCTCTTTTTCTTAATCATTCCCACACCTCTTTTTTACCTACCTACTTTTATGTTTCTCCAACCTTTTTCTTCCATTTAAATCATGCCTTTTCTACACTATCATCACTCTCTTTTCAAAATATGCACTTTTATTTTTTTTTAGCTCCATCTAATTCATACCCTGTTTTATATAATTTTATTTTCATTTTTTTTCTTTTAATATTAAAATATATTACAAAAATAATTAAGTTTAAATTATATTAAAAAATAGATTTTAAATCTTACTCAATTATCATAAAATTAATTTTTAAGATGAAATTTTATTTTTTTAAATTTATTGTAAATTCGTTACATTTGTATTACACGAGGAATCTTCGATACTTCTTATGTAAAAATATTACATTTAGATATTAATGAGTAATAACAATAATACATTATATAATAAGTTTAATAAACAACAAAACTTATTAAGATAGATTTTAATAACTCTTATATTATCGTAATAAATAAATTTTAAATTTAATTTAATTTCACAAAATTAATTTATAAATTAAGACATTTACTCACTTATATATTATAAATTGAATTAAATTTATTACAAATTATTTAAATTCATTTAAACTTATGATTAAATAATAGGTTAAAAAGCTCTTTTTGGTCCCAGTTTTGGTTGAGAAAATTCGAAATGGTCCCTATGTTTTTTTTGTGTTCAATTTGGTCCCAAAGAACATGTTTGGTGTTCAATTAAGTCCTTTTCAGTAACTCTGTTTAAATTGTTAACGGCAAGCTGTCCAATTGTGCAACTGCATTGTGAGGTGTCATTTATTTGCTGACTTAGAGTCCTTTGTGGCATTGTCAGTTGGAATTAGGATTTTTTAAAATGTATTTCTGATTAGGAGTCCTCAGCTTCATTGAGATATGCAGATTGTCCCAAAACATCCAAAAGCCCCATGTAGTGCTCCACCCCAGGCTCTATTCCATACTTGTTTTTCATTGACTCAAAATGTACGTAAGCATCCTCCACAACCTCTGCACTGGCACAAGCTGACAACACAGCAAGCAAAGTCTCTGAAGTAATCTCCAAACCCAGTTCATTCATCTACTCAAACAGCTGCAAGGCATCATCCCCATTAGTGTTATTTGCATAACCCCGCATCATCAAGAGCCAAGAATCCATATTCCTGTTGGGCATATGATCAAACACCCTACGTGCATCCGTCATGCTTTTACAATTCCCATACATTTCAATCACCTTGTTGTTGAGCATGAGATCACTCCTAAAAGAAGACTGCAGAAAGTGGTCATGGGCCTTCTTAGCATCTTCAAGGGACTTGGATTGGCCACACAAGTCAAACAGAAGATTGAAGCAACCAGCATCAGCTTTGACCCCTTTGCCCATCAATTCTATTGCTTCTTTAACATTACCCTCCTTGCACAAAAATGCCAAATCAGTGATTGAAGGAGGTGGCGGTGGAGGAGCAGGGGAGGCTTGTCCTTGAATAGATGTTTAATTGTTGTCAGATGGTTACTAGGGTTTTGGAATTGGTTAGGGTATGGGAAACCTGAGTCCTAGGGCTCCATGGATTTGGGGTAGTAGGGTTATGATTGTTCCATCGATTGGGGGAAGTGGATGGGCGTAAGTTAGGATTTTGAGAAGTGGGAGTTTGAAAATTAGGGCTTTGTTGGGTTGGGGATTGAGGATTCCACTGATTATGGTTTTGGCCATGTTCTGGAAATGGAGGAGTCACATTATGTTGACGAGGTTGCTGGTGAAGAAATTGATTGGTCTGTGGATTAAAATGTTGAGACTGATGTTGCTGCCATTGTTGAGGCTGAAAGTGTGCTGGATCAGAAGGTGATTGTTGTTGGTTTTGGTGGGAAGGGAATCTTTGATAGTGGTGTGGAAGAGCAGAGGTGCTTAGAAATTTAGTGGTTAGGGTTTGGGTGTAGTAGTTGCCATGGATAAGGTGTGTCCGAAGCTTGAAGGAGGAAGAAAGCATTGTTGTACATGCACACTGACAATGCCACAAAGGACTCCAAGTCAGCAATTAAATGACACCTCACAATGCAGTTGCACAATTGGACAGCTCACCGTTAACAATTTAAACGGAGTTACTGAAAAGGACTTAATTGAACACCAAATACGTTTTTTGGAACCAAATTAAACACACACAAAAAGATGGGGACTATTTCGAATTTTCCCCACCAAAACTGGGACCAAAAAGGGCTTTTAACATAAATAATATTAATAAAGACAATGATTTTTCAATTCAATATGTTAATTTCTTATATACGGATTGAGGTTAAGAAAATTATCGGTTATTTATATTAATGTTGTAATTGTGAATAATGTTGAGTGTCACTCATCCATGATAGTATTTCGAGACCCAATTAGATATGTTATAAGTGAAGAAAACATGCAATATGAAATTTCTCTATATGAAACAACTTTTATCTAAGCTTTTCTCAAAAATATTTTTTTATACAACTAATTCATAGGTGATAGATTATTTCTAATTATTTTCTATATAAATGAAATGTAAATATTTAACTAACCTAACATTACCATATGTGAATCTATTGATAAGTCTGAAATGCTAAATAAAAAGGTTAGGGATTTATTTTTGTATATATATTATGCCTATGTGGGGTCGAGAACTACTCCTTCATACTTTTCGATTAGTTTTTTTAACGTTATCCTAGGTCTCCATTACAATAATTCTTAGTCTTCCTCCTTTAGTCTCCAAGCCGAGTAGGTGGGCACATATCAAAGGAACTTCAATGCTTAAGTCAATCAAATGTGTTAGATATGTTATCACAGTAAACTCTTAAATTTGCAATAAATGTAATCATTTACCTCCTTGTCTTACCTTGTATTTATAGGTTTCAAAGTGAGCTTTTAATTAGAATTAACCCAATTACAACCTGAAAGTCAATAAGTATGTTTTACTTGTTTTTGCTGGTTAAACATGTTGGATTTGTGATAATGGTCTTGACCAGCAACCTCGTCAACATAATGTGACTCCTCCATTTCCAGAGGATTTGTGATAATGGTCTTGACAGTAGAATCACTGATCGACGAGACCAAAAGTCGTCCAGCTTATATAGAAACTTGAAATTAGAAAAGTCTTCAACGTTTTTTTTAAAACATTGATCGAACGGTCAACTTTGAAAATGTTGACCAAATTGTCATACGATACACAAATATTTTATGAAAAAATGATTGAGTAATAAGAGTGGAAATGTGAGAATAAGTCACATATAATTGCAAATACTATATTAAGGATTTTTTAAGTCTATTTGTTGTATAAAACTTTAAATTTAAAATTATTTATGAAATTATTACATATAGATTGACATATTATTGCCAATAGGATTATCTATGAAAATAAATAATATTTTTTTAATGAGAGAAATGTTAAAGAGTGTTTGTATTTCTTATAAATAAATAAATATGCTTTCTAAAAGAAGCTAAAAGTGGTAAAGTGACTTTTAAAATTGATATTGCAAAACCTTATGACACTCTTAATTGGGTTGAAATCTTAGGACCCATAATTAGCCAAGAATCAAATAAGAAACACACTTTATACATGTAGGACATATTTGATACACGTGATTAAAGACCAAGATAGACCGAGAAAAAGGGATAGAAACTTACTTGCTTTATTGCAAAAATTGATCGGTGGATATTGAAGACAACTCAACGGTGATCACATAGGAACTTTCTGATCGTCAAAGAGATGATCAGAGAGGAAGAAAGGATAGAGAGAAGGTAGAGAGTGTTTAGAGAATGAGTTCTAGAGAGATTAAGTGTTTTTAAGTAATGAGACGATTGTATGAAATTTTTATCTATAAGATCAACTTATTACTTTTATTTTTTTTAAAAATAAAATAGTCAGTTTCAATATTTCAAACACTTATCTACTCTAATACCTCAATTTCTAGGTTCTTACATAATCAATCTTATAAAATTATTTTATAAAATAAAATTTTAATTTACTTATATTTTATTATTGTTATTTAATTTTAGATTTAGTTAATATGAAATCTTCAAGGTATTTTATTAACATGTATTTAAAGTCTTTTTATAAAGGATATTTTGAAGTAGTTGATGGAGATGTTGAGATACTGAGTTTATCTTACCTATCAACATGTCCTTTTTTTTTTAATTTTTATCACACGAACTTTATGTTCCTAAGATAATGACATAGTATTTTATCTTTGAGGTAGCATTGCTAACTAATGAATAATGTTTCCTTGATATTATTGGAGGATATACACCTTGTTATCAAAAACCATGACAAGTAAAAGAAAGGGATAGAGATAAAAGAGGTCAATGTTCAATTATATAAAAGAAATTAACATTACTTCAACTTATATAGTTCACCTTATTGAATAACATAATACTTCAAACTTAGTTAAATATAAATAAAAACGATTAAGTACACTTAATTAATACTTTCAGATTAACTCAAGATATGAATAATTTAAATATATCTTTTGTAACATCTCATTTATATAAAAACTATATAAGATAGACGTTATCATTTATATATGAGATAACATTTAAAAGTTAACTAGTACATAAAGTCTTAGGAATTACAGTCATCCTCAAAAGAAGCCATAATTTCAACTTTAACACATGAAGAGTATTCAAAAAGAAACAAAGGAGATAGACTATCTATTTAAAGCTAAGCATCAATGTTCTCTCCCTCCAACACTTGCTCCAGTGACTCCTCATCAACCTCTACTCACATCTCAACAGGAAGCACCAAATATACAAGCACACAAGCAAACAAAAGGGTGAGCTAGATAAACAAACAACAATCATATAACATAATTAATTAGTACCATCATGTTTATTTATTCAGAGACAAAGATATACAATTCTAACCATGCATCAAGTACTCAACACGACTCATCCGGATTTATATAACTGTCAAACTATTGGTAGTCTTTGCACTTGTATAATTCAGTTGGCACTCCCTAACACTATACAAGGTCAATCCTTATACCAGTCTATAGCTAAACTCTAAGACTATAGACAAGGACCTCTCTCTACTCTCACCACTTACATCATTCTTCTCTATTTGAGCATGAACGGTGCTTAGAGTGTTGGGATAGACTTACCATTTCAAAGCTCCATACATTTATACAAGACAACAACCTTATCCTTTACAATCACTTCCAATCATCTCACCGTGAGATTTCTCAATCATACTCAATTATATCATCTTGTTTCACAATCATATTCTTACAAACCACACAAGTCTAATATGTAAACATACATGACCCTCTGCCAAGCAAACAACATCAATCAATCCAAAGTAGAAGAAAAAGAGTGAAACCCACTTGGACTAGTCGCATAACACACACAGTCGCACAACGAAACCAGGGGATTTTCACATAGCGTGCACTGCTCGCATAGCAAACCCTCAGACAGAGGTCATCCCCTCCTAGACATTCACACAACGAACAAGCTCGTTGTGTGAATTAACACCCAGAAACTGCAGACCCTAAGTCCCTCACATAGTGCACTAGATTCGCCTTTGTAATTAATTTGCATTTTCTCATACGCATACTAGTCGCAAGGCGACTCACCAAACAGAGGAAAACCCTCCACACTAATTCACATAGTGCATAGTGTCGCTATGCAAATGCCTTGGCAAAGAGCACCTCGCCAGGGCGACTCGTTGTGCGAATCCTTTCGCACAATGAGTCTGCATAAACTACAGAATGAAATTCTGCAGATTTATACAACCCCACTTCCCAAAACCAATTCTAGACAGTTTTCTTAACTTCTAATGATCCTAGATCATAGTATGAACCCAATTAAACTTACCTAGTTGGTTATAAACATTCCTAACATCATTCTTTAGTGTTTATGTATAGGTTTCTACTCTAAAACCTCTATTTCATCAACTTAGAGCCCTAAATCTTAAAATACCACTTTGAACCTATTTTTAACCAATTATATTATCCCATTAAGTCATAATAAACTTACTAACACTATCCCAACAGTCCAATTACACCTCAGACCTCAATTGTTAAAAAACGCTACCCCATTTCCTTCAAAACACCTCAAAACCAGTATAACTCACTTCCTTTCATAACTAACCACACTTACAACAGATTATTCACATCTATAACATCAATTTTATCATCACACAACATCCCAATTCAGTTCATAATCACAAAATCCTCAGTACACAGATCATCATTTAAAATACACTAAAAACTCAACATGCACCAACCAGTTTCTAGTACAATCAGTGTCATATCACAAAGTTTACTACACACACAAATACACAAACACAAACGCACACACAAACACACACACACACACACACACAGATATATATATATATATATATATATATATATATATATATATATATATATATATATATATATATATATATTAAGTTACAAAACAAGTAATAACCTAGCTCCCCTTACCTTGTAACTTCACAACTCAGCTCAAGACCCGCCTCTACAGTACCCAAAGTCACTAAGAATCTTAACAACACCTTACAGACCATAAAATTGTGATCAAGAACAACTCTTAGAGCTAGGATGGGACAGGAATTGGAAGAAAGAAGGCAAAAGACACATGCAACCAGCAGATTGCATGGTCTAGGGTTCCAAAATAGCATAGAACAGTGAAGAGCAACTTATCGCTAGAAATCCAGAAGTTGATCGGTGCCAATTGAAGTCCTCAACGTCAGGATCGTGTCTACGGATTGAAATTCTAACGATTCAATTAAGAGAAATGGTAGAGAGAATTCAGAGAGGATATAAAGTGTAGGGTTCTAGAGAGATGAAACTCTTAAAAAAAATGAGTTGAGCTTTTTCTAATATTTCTTATAAAATTGTTTTGTTTGAAAAAAATAATTGCTCATTCCCCTTTTTCTTAATATATTATCTACTCTTATTACTCTCTCTCTCTCTCTCTCTATATATATATATATATATATATATAAAATTCTTACATCTTTCTTAAAAATAAAAATTGAAACAGATATTTTAGAGTAACAAAGAAAATAAATCAATATATTGTCAAATTTTTACTTATGCCAACTATAATCACACTTGATTAAAAATTCCCACTACAAGAAGGAATTACATTCTAATATATTACTTAAAACATCTGGTATCACTTAAATAATATGCTTTTATTAACTTTGTAGTAAATATGTTTAAATACTTTTTCCAAGTGTTCCTTAAAAAAATACAATTTTAAAAGTCTTATAATTAATATCCAAACTATAGAATATGAATGTTTTCTTATTACAAATCAACCGAGCAAAGGAGAAAAGAAAAAACATATAGCTTTAGAAGCGTTGAATGGTTACCTTAAATACACAAAGGTTTAATATCCTCTTTGGTCCCTACTTTCGTTCCCTAATGTCAATTCAGTCCATATTTTAAAAGTGTTGATAATATGTCCATACTTTGTAAAACTTGTGTCAAATTTGTCCCTTCCGTTAAGTCTCACCAAACGACGTTAATAGATTGATGATGTGGCACCAGTCACAGGCAACATGTCACTGTATTGATTTGTGAGTGATGATGTGTAAGTAATTACAGATGATAGGGTTTTTTAATTTAATATTTATACGTAGATCAAATAAAATTTCCAAAGGCAGATCAAACAAAATTCCAAGAGATGATTTTCTCTCCCTTCAACGACATTGATGATCAAACGCAGATCAAACGCAGATCACCATGACATTGATGTCTACATCAGGCCTCCCTCTCTTGGCCCTCTAAAACTCACATACAACGGCCAAGCGATGATTTTCTCTCCCTTCAATGACTACTGGAGAAAAATTAGAAAAATCTGTGTGATTCATTTCTTCAACTCCAAACAGATCTCCAGCTTTTCCAATGGGAGAAAATCTGAAGTCAAACAGATGATGGACATTTTATCTAGGCATTTCGTTCTTTCTTTCTTTGTCTCGAATTACATTTCGTTCTTGGGGTGGATCGATAAAATCACCGGCTTGTTTGACTGTCTTGAAAACACTTTCAAGGCCTTGGATGTGTTCTTCCAAGAAGTCATTGACAACCACCTAGATCCGAATAGGAAAAAACAAAATGAAGACTAGGATATTGTCAATGTGTTGCTTGAGCTTAAGAAGCAGGGTCGTTAGTCAATAGACCTCACCCAAGCTCTCAAAGAAACCCAAACGCAGATCAAACAAAATTCCTAAACCCAAACTCAAAACGTAAAATCTCACCTTCGCAAATCGCAAAACGAAATAGATCAAAATCACAACCCTAATTTCATTCATTGCAATTGTAGATACACAAGAAATTCCTAATCAAGAACCCCTAAAACGGACCCCAAAGTCTCAAATTGAAATCCTAATTCGTGCTTGCCTTGAATCACTTGCCATCGCATGCCCTGGATCGCTGAACAACAATTTTTGGCCATCAAAATCGATCTAGGGTCGGATATTATGGCCGGTTCGCATACGCACCGGCATAAACCTCCCGGTGGAGACGCAAACTTGGACCTTGTTGTCGTTGGTTTTGAAGTGGGGCTCAAGGGGTTTGAGCTTTTTGCCATAGAAGAGGAGTTGTTCTTATTTGGCCTTGCGTTCGCGGACAGATTGGAAAAGGTGGACAATTTCTTGGAGCTTTGGAGGAAGGTATTTGATAGGTTGAAGGGAATTGGATAATGATGACAGTGATGATGGCGGCGGCGACACCGACGTTGGTGATGATGATGGAAGTCTCTGGAAGGTGATGGATTTAGAGAAGAGAGTTTTTCTTAGAGAAGAAAGGAAAGTTGGGGTTTCGAGGGAAGATGGAGAGAGCAATGGTTTTTATGGTTTTATTCGCATAGCGCTGAAAAGTTTGTGCGCTATGCGTTTTCATTTTGTTTTTTTTTTGTTTTTTTTTTTAGTTTTTTCTTTTTTTTTTTAGTTATTTTTAACAAACAATGCAACATTCGCATAGCTCACGTATGTGCGCTATGCGAATGTGCACTTATGTATTTTTTTTTTTAATTTTTAATTTTTTTTTTGGTTTTTTTTTTCTTTTTTTTTTTGTGAAATAGGAACAGAATTTGCAGAGCGCACCTCAGTTGTGCGCTTTGCGAATTAAAATTTAACACCCTCTTCTAATTGATTCTCGCTCTGTGTAAAATTTCGCAAAGCGAATATTTTGACAAAGCCCCCTCAAACTGTTATTAGCATAGCGCAAGATGTGCGCTTTGCTAATTAAACGTTTAATTTTTCCCAAATTCTCCTCGCTTTGCCATACAAGTGCGCTGTGCGGTTATCCACTTAATTTCTCCCAGTTTGCTTCAGTGATTTTTCTCGCTTTGCTATTTAAATGCGCTATGCGAATTGCTTTAGAGAGAGAAAATTAATTTTTGGAACGCAAAGCGCATGTGGTGCGCTATGCGAACCTCAATATAATTATCAATTTTTTTTTCTCTCGCAAAGCGCATGTGGTGCGCTGTGCGAGCAAACCACTCCTTTAAAAAAAACTCTGGTCGCTAAGCGCACTTCAGCTGTGCGCTCTGCGACTGGAGCGTCACAAAAGCACATTCAAGCTTCTTCCAGACTTCCTTACCAACACAGAAACTTCAACAATTTCTACAAAAACTAAAACATAAAGATAAAAATAAAAGTAACATATAGAGAAGTAAAATTGAAGAATGAAAAANNNNAANNAA
>NC_028358.1:7858943-7885466 GCF_000741045.1 Vigna radiata var. radiata
ANGNAAAAAANNACAAAAATTGTTGAACGTGAGCACACCAACCAAACAACAGTTCTAATATGCAGAATGATCAAAATCGATTTCCTAAATAACCTCACTCAGATCCCTCTTGTTGCAAGATCACTTAGTACTTTCCTAAGGTGATGAATATTACTTTCACTGTTCTCTAAGGTAAAAACACTCAGATCCCTCTTGTTGTGCCTATCTAAGCTTGACACACCTCACCCAATCCCTTGGTCTAAGAATGTATCAAAACTTGCATTAAGAATCAGAACAATGGGTGGCCAAACTCACAATCCCATCCCTGGTGATTTGCAAAATCTGGGTTGATTTAGCTAGTTTGACTGCTGAAATCCCATCCCTAGGATCTTCCAACAACTAGATCATGTTCTAAGGCGTACCCCGAAACAAGCTTTAAGTACAAATCAAACCATTGGAAAGTATAAACATCTGTAGTCACAATTGCATACACAACAACATTCAAAAGGAAAATTCACAACAAAGTCTAAAAGAGTCACAAATGTTCAAATTGCCTTGTGTTGGAACACAAGTCCCCGGCAACGGCGCCAAAAACTTGATAACTTTTTGGCAAGTATACCAAATCGTTACAAGTAATACAGTGGATAAGTAAAGTATCGTTCTCCCAAGGGACTTGTGCAACACCTGACAATTCTTCCTTTTATAACTCAATTAGACATCAAAATACACAAAACACTACAAGAAACACAGTTGGTGTGCCAGGAATTGGTCTTTGACTCACATTACAGTAACATCCTGATAAAATACGTTCTCTGTTCAAGTATTCACATAAGCGTATCTTGATTTAATTCCTTAAAGCAAGTTCTAAAATTATCTATTAAATTATTAATTCCTTAATTAATTCAACAGATAATTTTGCATTAAAATCGGATGTTTAGAATGACCAAAAGTACAAAAGCTATTCCTAGCATCGTTCCTTTTAGTTTCTTTTCTTACGTTTCTGGTTCTAAAAATACTTCCCAGTACAAAAGAACCTTTAAAAAAAATTATACTTCCGTATAATCTAAAGCAAGTCAAGAAAAGAACAAGAACAAGAACATATATTGCACAGGAAATTTACATTAATGTATTGTCATACAACCAATTCCATTGAAC
Organism: Vigna radiata var. radiata; assembly: GCF_000741045.1. Taxonomy (NCBI): domain Eukaryota; kingdom Viridiplantae; phylum Streptophyta; class Magnoliopsida; order Fabales; family Fabaceae; genus Vigna; species Vigna radiata. The sequence continues at coordinate 7,860,078 of NC_028358.1, forward strand.
AGAAAAACTAGCCTCTCCTAGACATCTAAAACGTACTCTTTACAGCAATTCCTTGCAGAAAGTGAAGTCTTGNTGTCTTGAAGGGTCTCCTGACGGTCTTCTCCAGTTCTCCAGAGCGTTTTTCTATTTTTCGTGTCAGGAGCCCGTTTCTGCCTGTCTCTCACGTCTCTTTAAGAACCAGTTAATTTTCATTAACTTTCACCATTCGCTCAGCGCACAGAGGCAGATTCGCTGTGTGAATTTCATTTTCTGGTTGCTCTTCAACTGCTGCCATTCGCTTAGCGCACATAGTCTGGTGCGCTCTGCGAGAATTGGCTGACAGCTTCCCATTTATACATCTTTTCCTGAACAATATTTTACGAAACAATCTACTTCCTATTACAACTTTTCACTGAGTAATAACATGAATAATTATAAAATTGAGATCATTTATAAGTGTAAAAATAACTCATTTTCACACTTATCAAGGAGGAGTGGGAGAGTTTCCCAACACCCCAAACAGCCTCCAAGGGCCTCTCACAGTCTCTCTAGGTAAAGAATGAAGTGTTGGAGGAGAAGTCCCTCAAAAATTGCGAGACCCACGTTTAAATAACCCATTTTGACATATCAGCAAAAATTCCCGCCTAGCTCGGATTCCTGGCGCCCAGCGCGACTTTTCACTGCATCAGAAGTGAGTTACAGGAAGTTTTCGCGCCCAGCGCCACTTTCTGGCGCCCAGCCCCATTCTCTAGCGCCCAGCCCCATTCTGTGGCGCCCAGCCTGGAATCTCTCTGCAACTCTGGCGCCCAGCTTGGAATTCTGGTGCCCAGCTTGGATTTCTCTGCAACTCTAGCGCCCTGCTTGGATTTCTGGCGCCCAGCTCGGGGGTTTTGACAGCATTCAAAATTGAGGCTCTTGTGCGATTCCAAAGGCGTCCAACATGGGTATTTGCTTCAAATTGATCTTTTATTGTCCCAAAACATGTTCCCTTGAGTTCTTGCTTGTTTTCCTCCACTAGAATTGCTTCCTATTTCTTTACTTTACACACTCAAACATAGAGATTAGAGGTAAAAACAAGCATATACTAAATAAACACAAGAAATCTAGAAAACATATTAAATGTGAGGATAAAACAAAGTAAAAGCTATGAAGGAGTTGATTTTGCCACTAAAATGATGCTTAAATAATGGTAAGAATTAGCATTATCAAACTCCCCCAAACTTACAACTTTGCTTGTCCTCAAGCAAAAGTACTTCACCTAGTAAACAATTCAATTATACTAGTCTAGCAACTCAAGTACGTTTAAATCAAATAAACAAAATCAATCATGCTTGCTCAGCTTAGAAATTACATTCACGAGACAATATGGTTTTAGCAAGCTAAACTTCAATCATGGTGCTCATATTTCAAGATCACAAGGTAGATGCAAATGATAGATCAACAAACGTGGCAAGATGCTTTCATTGACTGCGTGGACCCAATCCTCACCGGAGAAAGTGTTTCACTCAAGCACAATGGTGTATAAGGATGTGTGTTTAACTCTCCACTATCACAGTATTACACAAATCAAATTTGCCATTTGTTTCAACAATATCAAACACATTCACAAGCAAGTTAGCATCACAAGGACTTTTTAGCGCTTGTAATGTGGTTGGGCTAAGAAGAAAATTTGGTTTTTCTGGACAACAAAGCACCTTGAGCTAAGAGAGAAAACAATTTACTTCATGATATAACATTAGTCTCTCTTTTTGCTTCACAATTGGATAAACCACTTCTCAACTCATTTCCCAACTCTTGTTCATTGAATGCATTTTTATTTCTTTTCTTCTTCTTTCTTCTTTTTCTTTCTTTTTGACTCATATTATTATTTTCTCAATGCTCCCTTATTTCATAAACTCCCCCAAACTTAAATCATTCTCCTCATCCTAACATATATGCTCATCTCAACTCAAGGTAAGGATGTTAAGGATTTTTCAATAAGCTTAAGGTTCCAGGGATGAGAAAGTTTTTCTTCAAGGTTCAAAGGTTTTGCATTGGCTTTTAGGCTCAAAAATGTAGATGAAGTTGAACAACAAGATGGCCTTGATCATTTGTAACAGCAAGCAAATAGTTCAAATAGAGAGAAACTCAGGAAAAATAAACTGTGAATTCAAAGTAATAGAACTCAACAATAAACTTTGGGGCACAACATCTCACAGGTTTACTCAGGGTTCCATTGTTTGATAAACATCATGCCAAGAATATTGATCGCAATTAAAACCAAGCATTTATCTAAACAGATACAAGCAACCACAATTTNTGTTCAACAAGCTCAACCACATCATCTCAATCAGATATTCAAAACAATTCAANTGTATAATGAGCAAACACAAGAGATTTGTATTCAATTCAAGCATAGCATATGATTCACTCAAATCACCAGACTAATTGCAAAAGAATTATCCACTAAGCAAGTCAAAAAGAAATCTAAAACACTAAAACTGGGAAGTCTTTGTGTGCGTTTGGGAAGAGANTGAGTAAGTGGGATGGTTGGGCAGAGACAAGAGTGGAGAGGGGGCCAGTCTCAAAACCACTTTTCTGCAGAATCCACGCCCGGGTGCCCTGTAAAAGGCGCCTGAGAGCGAAAATTAAATTGGGATGCAGAAAAAATTGGCGCTGGGCGCCATATAGGCCGCGCTGGGCGCGAGCTTTAAAATGGAAACCAGCGAAAAATGGCGTTGGGCGCCAGTTCTGCATATTTTCTGCAGAATTATGAAGAACTGAGATTTGGTCCAACTCAACTTTGACTTTTGATTTTTGACACTTTTAAACACTCAATTCAGCCCAGATCAATGTGTTTCCATTATACAAACTTGTTCAAATCTATCTAGAGTGAAATTGAGTGCAAGAATAGCAAATCAAATGTCCACTTCCAAGGCTTTTCAACTCTCCAATTCAAGATTTAGAATTTTTGACAATAAAAGCACAAGACACATACCTCAACTCATCAAACTAACTTAAAACATGCACTAACACACCAGCATACATCAAGGCTGGGTGAAGCACTCGTAATCATCACAGATGAGTACTATACTCAACAAACCACCAATGCACACAAGCTCCACAACAAAAGCACAAGTACTAAAACAACTAATTACCACACACAACATATCGAACCTTTTTCAACAATCAAAACACACAAAAAGAAAATAAAAAGGGAAAGAAAACGCAAACTCTTTTTGGGCGGACTGACTTGTTGCTCAAATTCCTCAGCTCCTTGTGTATTCTTCTTCATTAACGTTCATACCTTTTGCTTGCAAGAACACCAAGAAACTCGAACAAACACGTTAGTCCAATTTTAATATAAACCAAGTTTTGAGAATTGAAAATTGAAAAACATAAAGATAAAAACAAAAGTAACATATAGAGAAGTGAAAAAGAAAAAATGAAAAACACATACAAAGAGACAATGAAAAGAAGAAACAAAGCTTGCATAACATGAACACATCAACCAAACAACAATTCTAATATGCAGAATGATTGAAGTGGATTTCCTAAATAACCTCACTCAGATCCCTCTTGTTGCAAGATCACTTAGTACTCTCCTAGGGTGATGAATACTACTTTCCCTGTTCTCTAATGTAAAAACACTCAGATCCCTCTTGTTGCGCCTATCTAAGCTTGACACACCTCATCCAATCCCTTCGCATAAGCATGTATCAAAACTTGGATTAAGAACCAGAATAGTGGGGTCCAAATACACAATCACGTCGTCTGTCACTTGGGTGACTAGTAATATCTGGGTTGATTTAGCTAGTTCGGCTGTTGAAACCCCATCCCTGGGCATCCGAACAACTAGATCATGCTCTAAGGCGTACCCCGAAACAAGCTTTAAGCACAAACCAAACCAGTGGAAAGTATAAACATCTGAAGGCAAACTGCATAAAAGAAACACAAACAAAACAGACACACAATTGGCAAATAATTTCACTTTCCCTGTTTTCTAAAGTTAGAACACTCAGATCCCTCTTGTTGTGCCTTCCTAAGTATGACAAACCCTCACCCAATCCCTTGGCATAAGAAGTCCATCAAAACTTGCCTTAAGTTCCAAAACAGTGAATCCAAACACACAACCCCATCCCTGGTGATTTGCACATCTGGTTTGATTTAGTTAGTTCCGCTACTGAAACCTTATCCCTAAGCATTTCAACAATTGCATCAAGCTCTAAGGCGTACCCCAAGACAGACATTAAGTACAAACTAAATTCAAAGACACAACAAACAACAAAGTCCAAAAGAGTCATAAATGCCCAAATTGCCTTGTGTTTGAACACAAGTCCCCGGCAACGATGCCAAAAACTTGTTGACTGCAAAACCAACAGCAAGTGCACCGATCGCAGCGTAGCAAGTGATAAATATCGTTCTCTCCCAAGGGACTTGTGCAACACATGACAATTCTTCCTTTTATAATTCAATTAGACATCAAAGTGCACAAAAACAACACAAGAAACTCTTTTTGGTATTTTATCAAACAGTTGGTGTGTAAGGAATTTAACATAGTCTATTTACAATTTGTCAAGACTAGAATTCATCCATTTCATTCTCATGCATTCACAAACATCTCAATTCCATCAAATAAGTATTCAATTTCAATTCTAGGTTCAATCATATTTCTCAATACTTCAAGAACCACAATTCATGCCATGGGTGATCAAGCCACAACAAGCATTAAGCATAGAAATCAAATACTAACATGAATTGGAAAAGCATATATCATTAGCATCACAATATACATAAGAATTCCATGTTTTACAACTAATCTCAACAAATAGGAAAAGCCCTCCATGGAGGAGAACTTAGGGTTCTACAAATTGAAGAGATAGGGAAGAAATTGGAACCAAAGAGAAGATGCAAAGCCTTTCCCAAGGNTCTTGGCAGNTGCTCCATGCTCCATTTGCGCCTCCCCTTCGCATCTCCATCTCCAATTTGTGACCCATCTTCTTCCTCAACCCAAAAGGGGCAAAATCACCATTGATGAAGCTTGAAGACCCAAGGAGGAGTGGGAGAGNTTCCCAACACCCCAAANAGCCTCCAAGGGCCTCTCCCANTCTCTCTAGGTGAAGAATGAAGTGTAGGAGGAGAAGTCCCTCAAAAATCGCGAGACCCATGTTTAAATAACCCATTTTGACATATCAGCGAAAATTCGCGCCCAGCTCGGATTCCTGGCGCCCAGCGCGACTTTTCACTGCATCAGAAGTGAGTTACAACAAGTTTTCGCGCCCAACGCCACTTTCTGGCGCCCAGCCCGGAATCTCTCTGCAACTCTAGCGCCCAACTTGGAATTCTGGCACCCAGCTTGGATTTCTCTGCAACTCTGGCGCCCAACTTGGATTTCTGGCGCCCAGCTCGGGCCGTTTTGACAGCATTCTAAAATTGAGGCTCTTGTGCGATTCCAAAGGTGTCCAACATGGGTATATGCTTCAAATTGATCTTTTATTGACCCAAAACATGTTCCCTTGAGTTCTTGCTTCTTTTCCTCCACTAGAATTGCTTCCTATTCCTTTATTTCACACACTCAAACATAGAGATTAGAGGTAAAAACAAGCATATACTAAATAAACACAAGAAAACTAGAAAACACACTAAATGTGAGGAGAAAAAAAAAGTAAAAGTTATGAAGGAGTTGATTTTGCCACTAAAATGATGCTTAAATAATGGTAAGAGTTAGCATTATCAATCATCACCCATTAACTCTATTTCCTTACATTTTAACGCAAGGGACTAATTTGAGTCAATTTTAAAAGTGAGAACCTATTTCAAATACTTTTAAAATAAAGGATTAAATTGAGATTTTTCAATGAAAGTAGGGACAAAATTAATTATTAAACCATACACAAATGTTGGAAAATCATTTAAAAAAAACAAGAAGAATAATATGTTATTCACATATAAATATTGAATAAAAGTTGTGATTTAGCGAAACGCATATTGTTTTTTATTTTAATATGTTATTTATTTTTATCTCTGTTTTGATGTACAATTTTTAGAAAACTTTATTCTTTATTAATATAATTTATTATATTATTTTATTTTTTGTTTTTTTAATATTTTTTAATTCATTATTATATCTGTTGTGTAATTGTTTTTGTTTTAATATACATCATTTTTTATCAGTATTTTATTTTATTATTTTATTTTTAAAATCTTTTAAATATTTTTAAAATTTGATTTGAAACATCTTATTTAAATAGTATTAATACTATAAATTAACTATCACATAACTAATAAAATAGAATAATTAAGAAGTAGGAAATATAAAATATTCATATAGTTATCTGATATAACTATACATATATTCTATATTTAGAGGGCTAAAAGAAGATTAAGAAAGTACACAAAGTTCTTCTAAAAAAATAACTATATAAAGAGTTATTTTAAGAGAAATTACACATGTATTGCATCACCATCCAAGGCTTACTTGACCGAGACAACATCACCCTTTATTCACACCCACCAGATGATCATTGTAACAAAAACCACACATACACAACGGTCAAACACAAAAACACAAAATAAGAGTAAGCTAATGTAAATAGAAATAACCATAGAGTATTTAAGATTTCATCATATATCATATTTCAAACTAAGTAACCAAACATCCTAATCTTGCAATAGACTTAGACTTGACCATCTGGATATAGTAGGAATGTCAAGCTATGGTGGGTTATGCACTTGTGGTGGCCTCTGCTGCTGTGTAGAACCATTGCCAATAGGTTTCACCCTACCACACGCACAAGGTTAGTTTGTATCGCGTCTTAGGACACACTGAAAGCACCTAGACTAAGACTTTCTACTACTCTTACCACATGTATCACTTATCTGTAATTGAGAATGAATGATCATTAGAATGTCAGGATAACCCCCAAGACTGAGCTTCGTACATTCATACCAACAACACTTAGAATTTCTCCTTAGAAGCTCTTAATCCATCACTCTTTGAAACATACATCAACCTTATTCAAACCACTAATAACATTCTATAAAACATACTCAATTATGTCAGAATATAAAGATCAATACTCAGAAGAAAGCACCGAAATCCAAAAATATAGAAAACAAAAATTGAAAACTATGCAAACTAGCATTAGCAACACCTCCTTACCGCTGAGCACCATTCTCCTCACATTTCTGGCACTCAAGTCCCGTCTAGAGCCGCTAAGCGCTACACCAGAACACTCTAAACCCCTATTTTCTAGCCTTGGTTGCTTTCTATACCTATCCAAATGGTTTATATGATGTCTCATACATTAAGAACATTTTAGGAACAACTTTCTAGCTTGGAATGGATACTCTACACCAATTTGCCTACTCTAACCTACCCAGACTCACTTCAACCTATTCTCATGCAAAGTTTAACATCTTAAGGGTCCAAACAAATCAGAAATGGTCTAACACCATACCACAAACTCTCTACTTCAGCCCAAACCTACTACATTATAATTTCACCGCCAAAAACCTCTAAAATGGGACTTAAACCTTCCAAAATCACCCTATTGCCTCATATATATTTCCTCAAACTTTTGTAAACTAAAAGTGCCAACAAGTTTATAATAACCTTATAACATATCCTAAATCATTGTTACTCCTCTTAGACCCTTACTTTTAAAACTTACCCATCAAAACCTCCATTTTTGACTTAAAATGACCTATAACTTTGATAACTCATTTCTTCTAAACATTTCAACCAACTCAACACCAACCAACTTCTCAAAACATTCATTACAATACTCTAAAATAACATCATACCAATCATCAAGCATCAAAAAACTAATTACTCTCATTCAAATGAAATTAACACTACATAGATATTGTAATTATAGTTAAACCAACATAACATACTTGAAATCACCAAACTTCCACAGCAAACATAATTAAATAAAGATTACTAGCTTCCCTTACCTTATCAAAGTTGCTATCAACACTTTAAAAAAACACACCAGCCTTGCTTCGAGTTCAAGAAACTCTAAAAACGCTTACAAACCACCGAATTTTGATCGAAGTGAGTCCTTAGGACTTCTGATCAACAAGAAACTAGAAAAGATAAGGGAACGACCTATGCAAGAAAACTTCTAGCTACATGTGTCTTAAACTGCGAATTTAAGAAAAGAAGTAGAAATTTACTTGCTCTAGAATGAAATCTGATTGGTAGAGAATGAAAGATTCATTGTCGTGATTGCTTATATACTTCCTGATCGTTAAACAAATAGTTTAGGAGTTAGAATTTATAGAAAAAATGAAAAAAAAAACTTAGAGAAATAGTTCTAGAGAGATAGTAAGTGTTTTAAATAATAAGACAAGTTTATGAAAATTATTGAATTATTTTAATATTAAAATACTTTATCTCATTATTTTAAAACACCTATCAACTCTAATATTCTATTTTCTAAGTTCTTATATAATTCATTATCAAAATTATATGAATATTTTAGTTTTATATAAAAAGAAATTGAATATACACACGCATGTTTCATTAGCATAAAATAATTTGTTTTTATTTACTATTATCTAATTTTGAGGTTTAGGTTCTTACATTTTTATTTTTTAATTTAATAAAAATACTTTTTAAATTACATTTTTTTTCAAATTCTAAAAGTATTATTTGCTATAAAATTATAAAAAAAAAAACACTTCAGTTCTTACAAAGTAAATTTTATTATTTTAATCTCTATAAATTTAAGAAAAAATGTTAAATATTAGTAAAACTATTTATAATTTTAAACATGATACTATTGACTGAAATTTATTAGAAAGATTTAATTTGATAAATTTTATTTCTTGTCTAATATTAAGTTTTCTCTTAATTCTATAATTTCAGTCATTTTAAGAAATAACAAAGTAATTCTGCTGCACCTTTTGAATTTAAATATAAAAGAAATCATTTCAATAAGATGTACTTTAGAATGATATTTAAACCCTATATTATTTTTCTTATTAGATCCAAAGGCAAATTGGCCTACCCCCACAGTTAAATTAATAGGGCATTTCACATGCATATATTTGAAAGCTGTCTACATCAAGAATTCCATCCACTCTCTTTGGACCCTACACATTCATCATCAAGGCCTTTAACCACCATTCTCACCCCCATAACCAATCACACTACATTCTAACATATACAACATATTGTTACCCACCTACACCTCCAACTTCATCTCCTCTATATTTTCTTCTTCTAAAGGTTCAACTTTAAGAGTGCACAAATTTTGTCATCCCAAATTCTCCATGCAAATCAATTCAAAAATTACACCTCAACTTTGGTTAATTACCTACCCTACCCTCTTTTCTTCTCTTTCCGTGGTAACTACTGCCTCGAAGACATGCAAAGAGAGTTCTAGGTTTGTAATCAACATCATGATAAGGTACCAAAATCAATCATATATAGTTTGTTGTTTGCTATGATTTATATGGGTTAATTAGAATGTGCTTGTGTGTTACGGAATTTTTGTTGATATATGACAAAAACCAATTCCTATTTTTAATTCCTGAAATTTTAAATTTAGTCATCATAAGCAACAACATGAAATTAGAAAGAGCACATGTGAAGCAAATAACTTGTTTATAAAATAGTTTTACTCTTCTCACTTAATGAAGATAATTAGGTATAATAAAGTTGTAGACTCTTACATTAATCACTTAAAAAGCTATGTTAAAGATGAGTTTCTTACACAAATAATGCATATATATATATATATATATATATATATATATATATATATATATATATATATATATATATTTTTTTTTTTTTTTTTCTTTCTGATTTCATTTTATTAATGTTCTCTTTCAATTTAAGATTATTTTGTACCTTGTACGACCACAAATGGTTTATAGAAATCTTAACATTATGAAAAGTAAAATAGTTTTTTTAAAAGAAAATGATAGAAACAATTTTCGTCTTATTTGTTTATCTTAATGAATTCCTTTTATATTTTTATTATTCTTAAATAAATCATTAAATTCTTTTATTTACTGTAAATAAATTATGTAAGAGCATAAAATACTCTTTGGAAGGAATATATTTCGATCCCAAATCACAATTTTGTTTTGAAAAGGCACATCGAAGGATAGACATAACGAAATTTTCAAACTACCTTAGGCCTCAACTTTTAAATGATATGACTGGTTATCCCCAATGAAGGGTTTACAGGATTGATGATTCGTTTGAGAAAGACCACGAAGTTAGCACTCAAGTCACTAGATTGTAACATGAGAAAATATGATAGAATTGACACTCAAGTTAATAGATTGTAACAATAGAAAATACCATGAATATAACACTCGAGTTACTATGTAACATGAGAAAAGACCTCCATGCGAGGCACAAAAAACACTCCAAGTGAGTCAAGTCATCAAGTCAATCAAACAAAATAGCAAAGGAAACACCAAAATATTCAAGCTAAAATAAAGCATGAGATTGAGTACAAGTGGAACTCAACATTCCAATATCTGAGTATAAAATAAGAACAGTCGACATTACAATAACCGAGTATGAGAATCATAAAATTGGTACTCCCCTCAACTAGAACAACATCAACCTCAAAGCCAATAACCTTTTCATTTAGATATATCACCTCCTCTTGAAGAGCCTGACACTCGTCGATCTTTTTGATGTCAAAGCGGCCTTCGTCCTTTGCTTGCTGGAATTCAGAAGTCAACTAACCAAAATGGATGGATCTTTATGCCAACCCCATTTTTTCCTCATTAGGTTTTTGTTCGACCTTCATTCATAAGTTAACCATGATGTCCATCTCGATCTTCACCTTGGTCGCCTTCACTTAAAGATTCTTGAATTTTTCCTTGATCCTTTTCAAGCTAACCTCCGAACACAAGTTGGCTTGTCTAATCACCTCGGTCTTCACCAGACACTTTCACTTGCTTCTACAGTAGGAAATTTCAAGAGAGGACAAGAAATGCAAAGACAAGCACAAAAAGACTAAGGATGATGTGACAAATACTCAAAGAGGGTGCTCGAAGTGAAGTAACCATAAAAAAAATCTACTATAGAAGAAATTTAAAAGTCATCATTAGTTTGGCCTTAAAATTACAACAGGATTTACCCAAACCTATAGCACCCAATAAAATTCACCTAAACTCAGCACCCAACAAAATTCGCCTAAAGTCGGCAACACCTAATTGAGGCTGCCCATGGTGATAGTCTAGCATAAAGTTTGCTTGAAGTCAATAATATAAGATGGAAGGACTATTCTTACACAATGACTTTCGAATGAACTCAACCTAAAGGCCAATTTACATGGAAGCTCGGACGAATGGCCAAACAATATACGAGCTCGGTCGAAGGGCCAATTTACATGCAAGCTCGACTGAATGGCCAAACAACATAAGAGTTCAGTCGAATGGCCAATTTACATGCAAGCAACTTAATGTCTAAATGACATAAGAGGTAGGCCAAATGACCAATTTACAAGCAAGTTCAGTCGAATGGCCAAACGACATACAAGCTCAGTCGAATGACCAATTTACATTCAAGCTCAACTAAATGGCCAAATGACATACGAGCTTGACCGAATGGCCAATTTACAAGAAAGCTCGGTCGAATGGTCAAACGATATACGAGCTCGACCGAATGGACAAACGAGCTGAACAAACCCTTGATTTTTCATTTATACAACCCCTTTTTCAGTAAATGGGCTACACTATTAGTCTTCTACTCCTGCACCCTTATTCACTATTTTCACCCTCTTACCACTAATAAGTTAGATTGACTCAGATTATGCCATGTGTCCACAATCCTTCACACACCAAATCAACCAATTAAGTAATGTCATGTCAATAGTCCTTGCACTCATCAATTGTCCAACCACGAGCTATCACATCATCAACCTTGACAGCTCATCAACCCTGCCACGTTAGGATCATCTTCCACCTCCAGAAACCTTAATTTTCCCTCCACCAGGGTCCTACACTCCATGCACCGCGACCATCATCGGACCACCATAGTGCCTCCAAACTTATTCATTCACGCAGACTCGTCCACTAGGAAGCAATCATTCATCACTCTCACTCCTCACATTTTATTTTATCATGTATTCCACTCCATTCATGGAGGGCTAAGCTTCTAGGGTTATTCCACTATAATTTCATTATCGATTCTAGGGTTAAGTTTAATTAATGTATTTGTTTCTTTTGATTATTGATTTGAGTTATCATTTTTCTATGTTTTTCTCAATCACATTAAAAGTAATGATTTTTGAATCATAAGGTGTTTAAATCTACATGCATATTTATCATATGAGCTCAAAGGTTTTGAGGTTTGATTGACAATGTACTTTGATTGAATTTAAGAATTTTCATATGATTAAACAAATTTTTGCTACTAATTGAGAATGTACTTTGATTGGTGGAAAGAATTTCAACTATAATTAATTGAGAATTTACTCTGATCAATTAACTTTTAATTTGATTAAAAGATTTAAGAATAGTCATGATTAAACACAATAGGATTCAATTGAGAATGTACTTTGGTTGAATTCGTTATGAATAATCTAGAAAGGTCTTGCTTTTGATTGAGAATCTACTTTGATTAATTGTAAGAATCGACCCTCAAGTTAACTAAGAATGTACTTTAATTAATTTGAAACCCGAACAATAATCAATTGAACAATAATTTGTGGATAATTGATGTTGAATCTATCTTGGAAAAGTAGTGGAATTAGCCTATTTTATTATAATTGTTTTGAAGTTTCTTACTTGTTCTTCAATTAAACTCACAACATTCTTCAACATTAAATTCATTAGCATAGTTTTTCACTTTTATTGCATAGCATTACTAACCTTTTAGAGTCTCCATAAGATTCAAGTATTGAAAAGTAATTCTGTATTCATTGAAAAACGACTAAGGGTTACTTTAACCATATCTAGTTTGTTGACTACTAACTTGGCAATACTGAAGTTTCCTTGTAAAAGTAGTATTAATTTGATAGCTTAAGCGACAACATATTAAGCATCCCTCACGCTAAATCAAACTTCCAAGACTGGAGGGGCTTATATACATATCTAGCCTAAATATACTAAGTGACACGGTGAACCAATTATTAAATCTTGGTAGTTTTATTATATCTTTTAATAGTCATTAATTCCTTTTAATGTCATTTATCTAACCGATGATATTACCTATTTAAATTACATAAATGACAGAGAGTCCACAGACGGTATAAATACACATGGTATTTCATTAGAGAAGATACTCTAAAACTCCTTATTATTCTATACATAAAAGATCCAAAACTCTTTTACTGATTTGAATATCAGAAAGTTTTTTTATAGATGCATCTTCTCCTGAATTTGGTCAACTTCAAACATAACTAACATGAAGAGCAAGTAGCAAATAATGAAAAAAAATTCGACAAATAAACTCTCAATTACAAAACAGATTTAACATATTACAAATTTTTATTGGTGTAATTATAAAATATATTTCACCTCCGATAAAAATGGTTTCACGTTCAGACGCTAAATACTAAACAACAAAATCAGTTATAGAACAATTATCAAATACAACCACCAAAAGATGAAGAAAACTTTTATCATGAGTATTAGTATAGGAAACTCTATTTGACTTCTTATCGAATCTACACTTTATTTATGAATATTAGATATTTATATTAATAATGTTTAAATTTTAGATATTTTATATATAAATATTATTGTATTCTTTTATGAATATTATTTCATATATGTATGAAGGTGGGAAGAGGAGAAGAAAATCTCTTATTGCTGGTAATTTATGAAAAATATAAACTCTAGAATATTTGCATATTAAATATTAAAATTACGTTTATTTGAGTATATTATTTTGATTATTCTAAATTTATTAATTAATATTTGTTATATCCTTGTCTAATTAATATAAAAAGAATTTCATTAAAATTTAAAAAGGTTTATATAATATACATAAGGACTGATTCATTGTAAAAGAACCGGAAAAAATGACGTCAATCATTATTGTAATATTTTTAATTCGTGCACGATGAACCCTTCTTTGTTTTATATATATATATATATATATATATATATATATATATATATATATATATATATATATATATATATATATCCATTGGTGTCTTTATTCGTACTGTTTTTTTTTATATTTTAATATCAATTAATTAATTTTTATAAAATAATAAAAATTTATTGTCAAGCAAACATAATATTATTAAATTAATATTTAATATTAAAATGATATATAAAATATTTAGAAAAAAATTATAATTTTATATTTTAAATAAAAATATTAAATAAAATTTCATTACAACCAAAACATTAATAAAATAAAATTAATATAATTTAAATATATTTTTAAAAATCACAAAACTGAAAACAAATATTCAATTTAAAAATATTTTAAAGGTTTCTTTACAACTATTTTTTAATTTTGGATAAAATCTCTTTTTTTATACACTAATAAAAAAACATAATATACTATTTAAATGAAATCACACATGGAGTAATGATTAAACTAATAATAATTGAAATTTAAAGTATATTTTTTGAATTTTAATACATTTTGAATGATGAATATGAAGATTCTTAACTATGAAATTAAATTATTATATTATAGTAAATGATTTTTTAACACAAATGTAGTGATAGCATTACACTTATAATGATAGAAAATAATAAATAATTATATAAAAAGTATCAAAACATTTTTCTATATGATAAAAATAAACAACAAATAAAAATATTAAAAGAAGTAAAACAAATTAAATGTGTGTCCTATGTAAACAATTTGATTCACCATTAAATAAAATAATACAAAGATAAAAAAATGTATAATTAAATATATAATAAGATAAAAAATATCTCATAGATTTAAGAAAAATTTTCAGATACAAAACTAGTGAAACTCTTGAGTGATAATGAAAATTGTTTTAGCAAAATAAAATAAAAATTTTCAAATGAAACAAAAATTAAATATAAGAGAATAAGAAATGTAATTTTTTTTTATTACCTAGTAAATAAAGTATTTAAGCTATTAGTTAACATTCTCATGTTAAAAAAAAGATAAACAATAAATAAAAATTTTAAAAAAACAATAAAAATATTCAAATTTGAGACATAAAAATATTTAATTTATGTACATCATTTTGACACAAGTGCATTAAAAAATTAGAAAGAAATGTAACTGAAAAAAAAATTATAAAAATAATGACTAAGAATTTATATATATATATATATATATATATATATATATATATATATATATTATCTAATAAATTATGAGTATTTTAGTAATTAAATAGGATGGGATGAGAACAACTATGAATATTAGGATGATTATAGAGATGAGTGAGGCAAATATGTAAAAATACACAACCATCCTCATGTCCAATTGAAAAGATTGGTATACCCAATTAATACATGATTTTGATGACATTTATATTTACTTATTTTGCTTTTTTTTTAATTAATAAAATTAACTTTTTCATAGTTTTTATCTTGTTTAATCCTTAAGTTTATCTTGTTTTGCATTGGTTTTGTATTTTATTAATTTTTTATTTGTTTACCTCTAATCTCTATTTTGAATATGTAAAATAAGTCAATAGGAAGCAATTATGATGAGGAAAATAAGAAAAAACTTAAGAGAGCATGCTTTGGACAAGAAAAGATCAATTTGAAACAAATACCCATGTTGGGCGCCATTGAGGTCATGCCTAGTGCTTTAGATTCAAAGTGTTGTCAAACAGTCTAGGATAATAGGAAGAAATTATGGAAGAGGAAAACAAACAAAAACTCAAGGGAGCATGTTTTCGACAAGAAAATATCAATTTGAAACAGGTACCCACATTAGACACAATTGGGGTCACACCTAGTGGCATTTCAGATTGTTATCAAACCTCCTAGGATTGAGCGCCACATTTGTAAGACTGAGTGCCACCAACCCCTGCATAGGCAACATTGAGCGCTAGTAAATGCGAAAGAACTTGCATTGAGTGGTGGTTTAACAAAGAGCTCATTTTGCATTTTAATTGATGGCATTCAATAATGTTCTGATGGCGTTGAGCGGTGGTGTCATTGACATGTCAAAATTAGGTATTTAAACATGTTTCTTGCAAGGCTTGGGGATTCTCTACCTCTTACACTTCATTGTTCACCTTGAGTGACTGAGAGAGACCCTTGGAGGCTGTTTAGGGTGCTGGGAAGCTTTCCCTTCTCTTCGTTGGGCTTCAATCTTCATCCATGGTGTTTTCCCCCTCTTATGGTTGATGAGGGAGATGAGCTACAAATTGGAGGTGTTGATGCAAAAAGGAGACACAATTGGAGCATGAAGTTGTTGTCAAGAACCTTGGAGAGGGCTTACATCTTTTATATGGTTTCCATTTATTCCTTATCTCTTCAATTGTAGAACCTTAAGTTCTCCATTATGGAGGGTTATTCTTATTTGTTGAGACTAATTATAAAACATGAAACTTTTGTGTAATCGTGTGCCACTAATAATATATGATTTTCCAATTAATGTTAGTATTCAATTTTCATGTTTAATGCTTGATGTGGATTGACTTTATGCCTGATTTTTGGTTTTTGATGTATTGAGAAATATGACTTGAACCTAGAACTGAAATTGAATATGTAATGGAGTTTGTATCTAGGAATAGAACACAATTCATTAGTAATCTTAGACTCTTGAAATTAATGCATGATTTCTCTTGTTGAAGATTCAGGGTATTGAAACTTGATAAGTGATCATATGCTCAAAGGTTCTAGGGATATGATTTGAGTATAACTTTTAGTTGATTTTGACATAAATATAGAGTTAGGATGTTTAATAATGCATGAGAATAAAGTGAATGAACTCTACTTTTAACAAATTGTAAAGAATCCACGTTACATTTCCTTACATACCAACTATTTGATGAAAATATCAAAAATAATTTATTATGTTTTTGTGAATTTTGTGGTCTAATTGAGTGCAAGAGTTGTCAAGTATTTCATAACAAATATTTATCACCTATTACGTTGTGATCAATGCATTTATCGTTAATTTTACAACTAAAAGATTTCTTGTCAAAATGGGAATCCGAACAATACTCATGAAAACAAGCTTATTTATCATCTCTATACTTAAATGGAGAGATTAAATTAGGATAACTCCACATAAACCTAAGACATAAATAAAATAATATCGCATTAATGAGCTCAAATATAAACAATTTAATATCCTTATGTTTTAAATCCTAGATATTAAGGCTTTCAAAATGGGTCACTCGATCCGGCCCACGGAAGGTTGATCACTTAGTGAGCCAATCCAACCTGACTCATTTATTAGCGAGCCAAAAAAATTCAAACTCGGTTCGATCCATCACGGGTTGGTGGTAAACGAGTTGGCTCACTAGCTCACTTTTTTAAATAAAAAAATTAGAGCCGTCAAAATGGGTCACAACCCGCGAGCCAACCCGGCTTGTCACGGGTTCGGGCCGGGTTGGGTTTGAAAAATACAACCCACTTACATGCGGGTCAGATTTCAACCCGGCTCATTTAGACCTAGCTCATGCAGGTTGAACTCGTGGTGAGCCGGGTTGGCCCACCAACCCACCTACCTAATTTTATTTTTTTAATTTATTATTTTATTTATGAAACCCTAAAAAATCAAATACTTTCTTCACTCACTGTGTATACCAAAAAAGTAACCTCTGATCTCATAAATCACTCTCACTGTACTTGCTCTCATTTGACGGTGCTCACTTCACTGAAATTCTTCAAGGAGCAGGTAAAACACCCTTTTTTTTTCTTCTTTTCTCACTTCTCTTTTTTTTTTTTTTTTCAAAAACCCTATAATGACAAAAATAGGGGTTTGCGAATTTGTTTTTTGTTCTGGGGGATTTGAAGACATGAAATGATTTTTTCATATTGTGACATGCTTGTATCAGATTTTGTACATTTTATTTAAATAATTTGAGTATATATTATTTGAACAAGCTCTTTTTGATATCTTTGAATTTGGGAAATTATGTTACCGATTAAACTATTAATTTTTTTGTTGATGTTGTTTAGTACTGATTCTCTTTTTTTTTTACTAATATTTTTTTATTGATTGTCGGAATTATTTTGATATTAGAAAAATCTTTATTAGTGAATTTGGAGACAATAAGAAAAGGGTCAAGGGTTACAACAAGAACAAAAAATGATGAATATATAAGAAACTTATTTGTATGTTTNTGAAAATTGTTTAAATTTAAATTACAGAAAGTTTGTATTTTTTTTATTTTTAAAAAAATGTAATTAAATGGGCTAGTGATCCAACCCGTTTACCCACCAACCCGTGGTGGGTTAAGCCGGGGTTGAAGTTTTTTTGGCTCGCTAATAAATGAGCCGGGTTGGGTTGACTCACTAAGTGACCAACCCGTGGTGGGCCGGGCCGGGTCGAGCCGGGTTACCGTTTTGACAGCTCTAAAAAAAATTACAAACTTTCTATAATTCAAATCTAAACAAATTTCACTCTCAACATGGGGTGTTTAATTAGTTTTGAAAATAGGGAACTTAAATAGTTTTTTCAAGCAAAAAAAATAATATATATTTTTTTATAAAATAAAAATTAAATTTTAATAAAATAAAATTAGGTAGGTGGGTTGGTAGGCCAACCCAGCCCACCACGGGTTCAACCCGGATGAAGCAGGTTTAAATTAGCCACATTGAAATCTGATCAGCATAAAAAAATACAATTTTTTCAAATCCAATTTAAATCCGTAGTGGACCAGGTTGGCCCGTGGATTGTGACCCATTTTAACAGGTCTACTAGATATAATCTCGTAAATATGAACAATGATATATTTGGAAAAAAAAAGTTACTTTTCTTTAAATCATGAAATTAACAACCTTTTTAATTAATAATTACAAAATTTAACTTATATTTTAAGTTGAAATAATATTAACTTTGAATGAGAGATAATTTAATATGCTATTTTTATTTTTGCAATAGTCTTGATTCCACATTTTTGTCATTATTGGAAAGGAAGAAGAATAACTCATAGCTGGTTGCAATAATATTGATCATAGGAACACCCTTACATGACTTCAAAGTTAATCACTTGTTTGTCATAAAAATTTAATATTTTCTGTTCATCTTTTTTATTTGGCTCGAAATCAATCGGTCTATATGAAGTTAGATTGAAATTCTAATAAAGGAGTCCATCTAACTTAGACCACTAGACTCAATCTAATTTCATTTATAATTTATTCAAGCCTACCTATCATTCTTATTTTTATAATTTTAACAACTAGTGATGCATTGGCATGACAATAATTGAAATGATAAAAATATCTAGGTTCAGAAACAAAAAATAAAATAAAATTTAGATGCATTAATGACAATGTTCTCTAATTGGAATAGAAATTCGATCTCAATAAATTGTGCATTAAATTTTCTATTAAACGCAATCACGTATTATAAAAAGTAAAATTTATATCTAATTAAAAATATGACTTACTATATTTATAATGTTGTGTCTTAATTTTATCTAACAACAATTTGTTGTTTCACAACCATCTTAAGGAGATTGAGCACCAAATTTAGTGTTTCACGATTGTAGAAGAATGGGTCAACTAGATATTGAAGGCTCATTATAGCTTTGGTAATCTCGAGAGACAGGTTTCATTATTTTGGCTAGCAAGCAGCCCTGTCATTTCGATTGAGGCGGCTGATGCAACACTATTTTCTTTATTTCATTTCATATTATAAGGATCTATTTGGAGAAGAGATTAAGCTTCTTTGGATGCGTTGACTTTGTCTTTCTAATTCTATCATTAGATTCTTTTTTTGTTTGTTCTTTTAAGAGTAAAGTTTAACATTAATTAATGTGATTATAAGAGTTGTAATTGTTTTGTATTATTTATACATATGTATAGGTAAAAGTGGTTGTTGAAATGAGAAAAACCCATCTACATTGTACTGTAATAACTAAAAAATAGACTTTATTTATATCAAGATTGTATACTAAAATTATACATGCCCAAGTTGATATTTATAAATTAGTAGGTTTATATTTTGTCTCAACTTTTGAAATTCGTATCTAAATAATGTCAAGGACTTTCAGTAACATTCACAACTCTAACTAACTTCAATTAAGTCCACGTTAATTTATCAATAATTTTTAAACAGAGCAATATGTAGTGGCTAAATGACATTAAATTAAATAAATGTTAAAATAAAATCGATAAACAAAATCTATTTTTAATATTAATTTAATTTGTATCACTTTTCGACAATTGTGATAGTAATTCAAAAAAATTATCATACGAAACTTCCATGTCAATAAAATTAAATACAAAAAAATATATAGTAGATAAAAGATGAGTATAGGAGAGATAAAGGTAGATGAAAGAAATAAAATATGAATAAAGAAGATGAGAAGAAGAGTGTGAATGAATGATATGAATGTGAGTGAAAGAAATGAGTATGAAGGAGACGTGTGAAGAAATTTTTGAATGTGATTAAAAGAGATAAATATAAAGAGATTTATATTGATGAATTTAAATCTTGAATTTTAGATTAAAAATAATTTAGTATTTTTATTTGTTGTTATTAAGACACAAATTCATAATATATAAATTAGAATTAGAAAGTATTAAATATATATTATATTAACATCTACCCATTAACGACAACTTAAATAAATAATAAGATAAATAAATTAAGGTATATATTAAATCAACTCTTATTTAAATAAATATTAACAATAAAAAGGAATAAGATTAGCTAATATGATATTAATATAAATCTTTTTACTTATTAAAATAAGTTAAAAATAGTTAATATCACCTAAAATTGATTAGGTCAATTATATTAATGTTTCATATTAAGTGAAATCTACCAAAATAAAACTAAATAAATATGATCCGACATTAATATAAATATATATATATATATATATATATATATATATATATATATATATATATATATATATTTATTTAAAATTTTTAAAATAAATAAAACTAACTTGACCTTTATTAAATTAACTCTATTCACAACTAAATTTTTTAAAAACAGTCTTACTTATTTTAACTTTTTCTAAAAGTAATTAACTCTCTATGTTACGTTGGATTTGTTAACTAATTCTAATATCGCGTTGACAATAATAAATTTACAATCTAACCATGATGGCAAAAATAATTCAAAAAGTAATTTCTGAGCATATCAAAGTGTATAAAAGAAAAAAAAATCAAAAAAGAAAAATATAGCATTAAGAGTCTTCGTAAAATAAGTGAGGATGAGTTAATAACTTAAAGTTTATTATGATTATTTATTCTAATACTATAAATTTTTATATTTTATAAAAATTCATTTGCCATACCCTTTTTTAAGTGAATTGTAATAACCTGAAAATAGGATCAAAGGGCGGATAAGAATATGAAGCTAATAGAACCCGATTTTATAATTAATGTACTGGTTCATTTGCTTAACCACTCCATCTTTCTAAAATTCTGTTTTTCAAACTTTTCTACCTTCTCTCTAGCCTTATTCTCAACTGAACTATCTATTCAACGATCAGAAGGTGCCTAAGCAATCTGGGCGTTGCAAGCATTGAATTCAACCGATCAATTTTGTGTTCTTCTTCTGGTAAGCATTTTCCCTGTTTCTCCGTATTTTCTGAACTGTGATCATGCAACGTTCCTCCTTTGCATGTGTTTAACAGTTCCTTCTTCAAAATTCTTAGCTCAATTGAAGTTTAAGAACTGTTTTCCACCCCCAATTGATTATCTGTAGGTGGTTCTAGCAATTTCCTTGAGGTGGAAGAGAGCAGTCGGGGTTTTGTTATACTGTGTTGTTGATTACAGGTAAGGGAAGCTGGGATTTTATTTCTGTCCTGTGAAATTCTTGTATGCATGAGTTATATTTTATTAAAAGTTGAAGGATGAAGCATGTGAGAATGCTGTGATAAACAATTATTCTGTTTGAGCTGAGAATTTATAATTTTGTATGATGTGTGCTCTTTGATGTTGAAAAGGGTGAAATTGTGAGATTGATATTTTTGACTTGGTATGGATGAAATGAAATATTGAAATTGAGTTGTTAGAATGATGTGAAATCTGTTATGCAGGTACTTAGATAGAAATTGTTAGGTTTATGGTGTTTTAGACTATTTTTAGGGAAAGTGAGGTAGTGATTTTGTGATTCAGGGGTTTGGGACTGTGTCAAGTTGTCAAGGCAATTTAGGTAAGTCATTTATCACTTATTAGAAGCACTAAAATGGTCAAAAATAGTTATAAAGTGGTAGTTTAGGATTTGAGTCTCTAGGTTGATGGAATTAGAGTTTTAGAGTGTGAATCAATGCATAAGTACTGTAAAATGATGTTAAGAATGTTTAAAATCACTTAAGCAAGTATAATTAGGATTATAGTGTGAGTTATGATTATTAGAAGTTCACCAAAATGGTTAGAATTGGTAATGGAGGTTGGAGTTGCATAATTATACAGGTTTTGAGTGTTGCACATTATGTAGACTCGTGCGAATGAATTCGCACAGCGAGCTACCCTGGAGATGTGCTCTCTGCCAAGGCATTCGCATAGTGACTCTGTGCGCTATGTGAATCACTACAGAGGGTTTCCCTCTATTTGATGAGTCGCCTTGCGAACTTGATCGCTTTTCTAGTGGTGTCAGTCTAGGAAATTACCTAGATAATTAGAATAGCATAGGAGAGGTGCTTTGCGAGAGTGTGAGGCCTGAAGCCTTTGTGAGTTAATTCGCCAGGCGATATAATTCGCTATGCGAATTAACTAGGGAGGGTAGCCTTTGTGTGAGGAGTTTCATAACGCATGGGGTTCGCTAAGCGAGAAACCTCAGGTAACGCCTTGCGACCTTGTGCGCTGAGCGACTTGGCTCGCTATGGTTTGCTCTTTGTTCTCTAGTTTTAAATGGTTGATGATGTGTGATGCATATATGGTTTAATATAGTATTGAATAGAATCATGTGAATAGAAAACGGTGTGTTGATGAATTAAAAGGAAAAACATTGTGATTAATGTGATGTGAATAAGCATGGAAGTAAGATCTCTTGGTGAGATCATTGTAGTGTTTAGAATGAATATAGGAAGCTCAATCTTGGGGGTTATCCTTACACTCTAATGCTCTTTTATTCTCATTTAGAGAAGATTGATGCATGTGGTGAGAGTAGTAGGAGGTCCTAGTGTAAGAACTACCTTGAGGCCTATTGCGCGGTAACGGACTTACCTTGTGTGTGGTAGGGTTAAACCCATTGGCAAGGGCTTTGCAAAGCAGTAGAGACCTCCACAAGTGTACAACCCGCCATAGCTCGATATTCACTCTAAGTCCGGACGGGTCTAGTTTGAGTTATAACATGATAAGATGCTTTGTTTGTTTACATGTATGAATGTGATTTTAGATTTCAAATGCTATAAGATAACATGTATGCTTTTCAACCTAGCTTACCCTTGCTGTTTGTTTGTGTTTTGTAAGTGTGTGTTCTTCCTTTTTGCAATGATCATCCACTTGGATGTGAGCAGAGGTAGATGAGGTACCTTTGGAGCAAGCTTTGGAGGGTGATGACGCAGCTGCTTAGTTATTAGGATTTTTTTAGTTGTCTTATCTATTTTGAAATACTCTATTGTATATAAGGTGTTAAATTTATGGTCAATTGTTAAACTGAGATTGGTCGCACAAAATCAAAACAAACTAGATTTCCCCACTAATGAAGCATAGGGACAACCTAGGTATCAATCCTCGGACTCGGTACAATTAAGTGCAAAGTGTTTGGTTAATTCTTGCTTTTATTCTATTTACTAACTATTAACTAATGCAAGGTGGTGAAAGAAATTGAATGAAAACAATGAAATTATCAGTAAAGAATTAAACAAAATAAAACTCTAATATGAAACTGAAATACATTGAACTATGCTAAAACTCTCAAGAAATCAGAAATGAAATCAATCAGAATAAAATAGTACCAAAAATTAAATCTAATCCAGTCTAACTATCATCATAAAGCAAATGAGACCAAAATTTAGAATTTAAACAAAGCATAGTCAGTTCCTAAAGTTTAACTAATCAAAAGCAAGATAGTTGTTAAGTCTATAATTTTCCCCATTTTTCTATGTTAATTTTACTCTTTTAGGATAGTTTAGCTTTTAATTTTCTAGAATTAGGTTAGTTTAGTATTTTTTTCTTTAAAATTAGAGTTTTGTTAAAATAGTGTTAATTTTGTCTTTTTAGTTAAAAAAAATAGGTTTGTTAAATAATTAGGTATTTTCTCTTTTAGAAAAATATTTTTTTTAGAAATTTAAAATAGGATTTCATGTTTTTTTGGATTTTATTTTTCAGTTTATTTTTGTTAATTACTTTGTTAATGTTTACAGGAATAAATAAAGGAAGGGTCTGTTGCTAAATGAATTGAATTGGGCTGAAGCAATGTGTGTAATGATGTTGGGATGTTTGGTGTGGAGTGAGCTGATTGCTGGCATGGGTTGAAGCTGTGCGTTTTGAAAAAAAAAGACTTAATGAAACGTTGCGTTTTGAGCAGCTGGGTCTGATAGAAGGAGAAAAGAGGAGTAAAGGCGCGCTGGAGCTCGACCATTTGGATTTTTCCCCAATTTCCTCAACTTTCAACCCTCGAGCTAGGGTTCTTCCAACAGAGTGAAGAAGCGTTGCAGCAACTCTGGACGCGAGCTTCAAAGGCCCAATGGAAGTCGGCCCAAATGCGTGACCAGAAGATGTTGATCGGACCAGTGTCGGTTGGAGAACGAAGTAAATCTGTCGCGGTCAAGAGTTAGTTGAAGATGATTCTAGAGGCTTGGTTCGTTTTCAGATTCTTCCCCTTTTCCCCTTTTCTTTCTCTTTTTCTGTTTTTGGATTTTCCCTATAAAAAGGGAGTTTTGTAATTTTGTAAACACGCGCACTGGGTGACAGGCAGTGTGTTCTATACCTTGCTCTTTACAGTTTCCTTGAGTTTTCAATTCTCTTTGCTGTAGTTTTAGAATTTTCAGCTTTTGTAGTGTAGAACCTTTGATCTCTTGCACTGGGTTCTTGGATAATTCCATTGGGTGACAGACATTGGAGTATTCGTGAGCTCTGGTATTTTGTAATTTCATGTTTCGTTTTCAATAAAGTACTGCGAATTTCCAGTTTCGATTTTCTTTACATTTAAATTTGTTCGATTAATTTCTGCACTTGATTTTACTTTCCTTGCTTTACCATTCAATGATTTTACATTCTAGTTTTATATTCTGAGTTTCTTGCGGGTTTGGTTCTCTCTTTTATGATTTTCTTTGTATATCCATTTCCAGTAGAAGTTTTCATTTCCTATATTTTGATTTGTTTTGATAGTAATAGATGATTTGTTTACTGAGTTAGTTGATACGTGATTAGGTTAGATTTTAATTCTATTTTTGGGTGTTT
>NC_028358.1:7885746-7904397 GCF_000741045.1 Vigna radiata var. radiata
TTTAATTCTTTTAATTTCTCTTTTTAGATTTTAGTTTCATATTTTCTTTCCCCACCTAGTCTTAGTAAATACATAATTAGGCATAATTCTACATTTCTAAAACTTAACAAGAACCAAGTCCTTGGATTAGACCCTAGGTTGCCCCTATACTACATTAGTGGGGAATTTAGGTTTGTTGACTTTTGTGCGACCAAAAGCCTATCAACAATAGTAATATTAAAGAAGAATTGAATTCACAGGTAAATGTACATTGATGTGAATAAAAGAGTGCTTAGAGTTCTCAGGAAGACATCCTGATAATGTGAATCTCAAACCAGGGTATTCTAGTTCATATTTCAGAACTATAAATTGACTATTTCCACTAATTTGTCCAACCAATGCACATTTTCACAGGAAACAAAAATACAAAACTGAAATTGGACTTAGTTTGATAATTATGAAGCTTAACATCTCTCAAGAAGACCTCTTGAAAATTTAGGCCCATCTCATGGTCCTCTTACATCTAAATAGATGTAATATTTTGGATGTTTTCCTTCAAAATTATCAAACACAGTTCAATAACAACATACAAGCACACATACTAGAAACAAAAAAATAAGAACATAAATCTGATGAATCTTTTTGCATTGAACTCAGCTCTGTCTTGAGAAGACATCTCAAAAATGAATGTTCACTGTGGAGTCATTTGATTCCAAAGGAATCATAAAATTGCAGAGAATCAGAATCCAAATCATTTTCTAAACAATAACAGAAATCAAAAGTAAGAACAAATTCAACACAAACAAAGATACGAACAAGAACACATAACAGAACTTTATTAACATGAAAAGAGAATTACACACTACCGAATTCACCAATTCACTCACGGTCTGTCAGTCTCGCAAGCCTATCGGAGAAATCTAGCAGCCAAGAACTCTACTCCTACGACAGCGTAAAAACCCTAAACTAAAGAACGAAGAACTATATTTCTAAAAATGTCTCAATCTCCCTTTTTACATCGTAGAAAACCCCTTTATATAGGTGATAACGGTTGAAAAGCCCTTATTTTCATACTTAAATTTGACATTAAACACACCCTTTATGACTTATAATTAGCTTGAAATCATACATTTTGCTTAAATTAGAGAATAAGAGAGTCAAAATTGGTTTTCTTGGTTTTATGCTTGGTTTTCTCTTGATTTTTTAGGTTTTGTTGGATGATTTGAAAGAAGGGTTGAAGTATCAAGAAATTGCATTGCAAAAAAGTCAACCAAAATGCAGAAAAGTTAACTAGTCAACCACAAAAGTCAACCAGTCAACCAAAATGCTGAAAAGTCAACCAGAGTGCAGTTTTGTGCCGTAGGGCGTGCCGGGTAATGAAAACCACTGTCGGACGGTGTACTATTGGGCATGGGCCAAAACTATTTATTTTTCTATGCTATATATAGACCCAGACAAACCAGAAGATGTATCTTTTGACAGAAAGAGGCGAATAAACACTCTCTTCACCCCTCAGAGGCGGATTTTGGATGCGGGAGCTCCAATCTATCAAATCTAGGGGTTATCTTTTCATTCTTTTCATTATTTCCATCTAGTTTCACCATGATTATGGTGAACTAAACCTCCATTGTTGTTGGGGACTTGATGTAATCCTTTGAAACTCTCATATATTGAATTGTTGCTTTATTCATATGCTTTCATTCATTAATTGTTAGGGTTTTTCCACCATTATATTTGCATGCTTTGTTTAAGACATTATTCAATAGCATAATCTTTGATTTTGTCTATATGGACACGTGTAGGTAGGTCTAGACATGAGGAAACTCTCTCAGTAGCAATATTACCTAGACATAGGAATATGAGGACTGATTACCTTAAGCTTCTGTGCGAATGTGTAATGCATGATCAATTGTTAAGGAGACTAGACATAGTAAACTAGTGATTAGGAGTAGTCTCTTTTCACCAAGATATTAGTATTAGGGTAAATTAGAAAGTGGCATTGACATTAATGATAAATTCGAATTCTTAGATATATGAGAGTGAATTAAGATGAAATCATAAACCCCAACAACATAATTCATTCATACATCATTCACCTGCGTTATCTTTTGGTCAATTGATCAAAACCTTTGCATGCATATTTAATTTTCGCTTTTGCATTATAAAACCCTAATTTTCGTTATTCAAGTCTTAAATAATCAAGAGTTTACACGAACGGTTAGGCCTAAGAGTCCTTTGGGAAACGATACTCATACTTACTATTTTATTATTGTTTGATACGATCTGGTACACTTGCCAGAGTGTTAACAAGTTTTTGTCGCCATTGTCGGGGACTCGTGGTTTCACTATTCTAGTAATGTGATTATTGATTACCTTTGACTTGATTTTCTTTATGTTTTTTTTTGTTCTAATAAATGTTTTCTAGGATTTTATGCCTAATGTTTGAAGGATGCAATTTGGACAAGAAGTTGATTATATGGGCACTTAATCCTATCAAGATGATCTCAACCACTGAAGGGAATCTCATTCATGCATTGACCTACGCCAATTTGGGCCAGCTGTTGTACAATTTCAGAAATTGGTATACCAACAATGGCTGCAACAACTCTCTCCATCAGAAAGACGTGAAGAGACATTCCAACGAGTTATGCAAAATTCCATCTCCCTTATAGGACGCATGGAAGCAAGACGTAAAAGGATGGAGATAGAATTGGGTTGCATAATTGAGCCTCTGGATGATTCTAGGGTTAATACTGAAGTTAACCCTAAGGAGGAAGGTCAAGTCACTATCTTAGAAACAGAAAAGGTTGTTGATGAGGAAAAGATAGAGAGAGATGAGGAAAAGATAGAGAGAGATGAGGAAAAGATAGAGAGGGATGAGGAAAAGATAGAGATAGAGGAGGAAAAGATAGAATGAAAGAAAAAGATAAGCTCAATGCAAAAAGGGGAAAGTTGGGAATGAGTGAGATTGGTTGTTTAAAGAGAGTTTGTGCTTGAATGATAAATTTTCAAATAACTCTCTTAACTCAAGGATTTTGTGGTCTAGAAAAACCAATTTTTCTTCTTAGCCCAACCTCATTATAAGCCATGAAAAGTCCTTGTGATGATAACTTGCTTGTGAATATGATTGATTGTGGTTAAATGAAAGGAAAAGTTAATTTGTGTGACATTGTGATATTAGAGAGAATGAGTCACCTCAATATACACTTGTGTGCTTGAGTGAAACACTTTCTTGGTGAGGAGTGGTTTCAGTTATACATGATTGCATCTATGCTTGGTTAATTGGTCATTCATGATAATAGCATCTGTTGGAAATATTGTGATTATGTGAACACCATATTGAGTTTAATGGAAGTAATGCATCTATACATCTTGACTAATATTTTTATGATGAGCTAAGAGTGATTACTTGTCTTGGAAGAAAGAGTTTTAGAAAGTGTTAATCCATTGTATTGATTGTTTGAAAACTGAGTTATATTTTGTTTTGCTTGAGGACAAGCAAAATTCTAAGTTGGGGATTGTGATAACAGTTGAAAAATCGTTATTTTCATAATTTGACATTAAACACACCCTTTATGACTTAAAATTAGCTTGAAATCATGCATTTTGCTTAAGTTAGAGAATAAGAGAGTCAAAGTTGGTTTTCTTTGTTTTCCCTTGATTTTGTAGGTTTACTAAATGATTTGACAGAAGGGTTGAAGTATTAAGGAGTTGCAGTGCAGAAAATTTAACCAGCAGAAAAGTCAACCAGTCAACCAGAAAAGTCAATTAATCAACCAAAATGCTGAAAAGTCAACCAGAGTGCAGTTTTGTGCCGTAGGGAGTGTCAGGCGATGAAAACCACTGTCGGGCGGTGTACTATTGGGCCTAGGCCAAAATTCTGTTATTTTTCTATGTTATATATAGACCTAGACGAACAAGAAGACGTATCTTATAACAGAAAGATGTGCAGAAACACTCTCTTCACCCATCAAAGGCGAATTTTGGATGCGAGAGCTCCAATTTATCAAATCTAGGGTTTATCTTTTCATTGTTTTCATTATTTCCATCTAGTTTCACCATGATTATGGTGAACTAAACCTCCATTTTTGTTGGGGACTTGATGTAATCCTTTGAAACTCTCATATATTGAATTGTTGCTTTATTCATATGTTTTTCATTAATTGTTAGGGTTTTTCCTCCATTATATTTGCATGCTTTGTTTAAGACATTATTCAATAGCATAATCTTTGATTCTATCTATATGGACACATGTGGGTAGGTCTAGACATGAGAAAACTCTCTCGGTAGCAATATTACCTAGACATAGGAATAGGAGGATTGATTGCCTTAAGCTTCTGTGCGAATATGTAATGCATATGATCAATTGCTAGGGAGACTAGACATAGTAAACTAGTAATTAGGAGTAGTCTCTTTTCACCAAGATATTGGTATTAGGGTAAATTAGAAAAAGGGATTGATATTAAAGAAAAAGTCGAATTCTTAGATATATGAGAGTGGATTAGGATGAAATCATAAACCCCAACAGCATAATTCATTCATACATCATTCACCTGCGTTATCTTTTGGTCAATTGGTCAAAACCTTTGCATGCATATTTAATTTTCATTTTTGCATTATAAAACCCTAATTTTCATTATTCAAGTCTTAAATAATGAAGAGTTCACATGAACATTTAGGCCTAAGAGTCCTTTGGGAAACGATACTCGGACTTACTGTTTTATTATTACTTGATACGATCTGGTACACTTGCCAGAGTGTTAACAATAGGGTTGAAAAGAAAAGAAAAAAAAATGAAAGAGGGAAAAGGGGAAAGGGATGATAAGTCGAAAACCTTAGACCCTTTGAGCTTCTCCCCATCGGACGGTCTCCGTTTGCTTCCTCGCACTTGAAAACTCTCAGCCCTCCTATCAACTTAAGCTTCAATCAGCTTCTTTGGGCAGCTCCAGTCAGAGATGCGCTCCTCCTCTCGCCTCTTCCCAAGCCCTAGCTCGTGGGCTATTTTCTCTCCAAATTAAGAATTGCTCGAGAGCATGTTTTCTCTAAATGAGAATTGTGATACGAAGACCCCTAAGGCAGTAGTCAGACCTTCTCCAAAACGCTGTTGTTCCATTAATCACAGCCTAGTGCAGTGCACCGATCCAACGCAACTACCCAACTTGTGCACATGAAATATGCTAAGATGACCTACTCTTCTTCAATCAGTAACAACGACCCACTTGCAGTTTCAGCAGTGCAGCATAGCTTTTGCTCCAAATGAATGTCTCGAACTATGACCCCTTGAGGTAGTTGCTCATCCAAAACGCACAACACCAATTAATTAATAGGCCTAATTTATATCATGAGTAGCGGCCCAAACGTGGAAGCAGTAAAGGCCCAATCTGCAAAGGTAGAAAAATGAATTTAAAGAAGGGTAAAAAATGAAATTAAAGGAAGATATCCTATTCTAGAACTATTTTTATTTTGTTTTCTACAATTTTCTTCTAAAAAGTAAAAAAAAAATAATTCTTTCAAAACTAAATTTATTTACATAAAAAGAAGAAATTAACCCTATTTTTATTAAAATCCTATTTTTACCTTTTTACACTAAACTATTCCATTTCTAAAGAATTAAAAACTAAAGAGACCTAAGAAAAGATTTTTAACAGAAAATAAAATACAAATTTGGAGGGTAATGACGCAACTGCCAAGTTATTAGGATTTTCTTAGTTGTCTTATCTATATTGAAATACTCTATTGTATATAAGGTGTTAAATTTATGGTCAATTTTGGATGACTGTAAGGTTATTACTCTATTTGCAAGTCTTCAACTGTTCTATTATATTATAATGTTAAACATTTTATATTATATAGTTTTATATAATGTGGAATGTTACTTGAATGATAGACTATATTTTTCCATTAGTTGATCCAAGTTCACCATGATCTATAACCTCAACTCATTTTAATTTAAATATGACATGCAATACAAAATTAATAAAGGTGACCTAAAACTTAATTTAGATTATTGAGGGCAACTATGATGACTGAATTACAAGCTCTAGCAAGGAATAATACTTCCATTGCTGAATATATATATTACTAGGCTTATGCATTTTTCACTTGAATTAATGAATTAAGTAAATTGAAATTATTTCTTTATGTGACTCTCTTTCTTTCTCTCTAAAACACTAATATAGACTGTTATTCCATCATCATCTAATAATATATTTTTGGTTTAAACCATTTAGTTGTTCCTATTTTCGGGAGGTTTTCCCATTTTGATCCCCGTCTTATTCGAATCCTCAATTGAGTCCCTATAAGTGCTAATTTCAATCAATTAAGCCCCTGCCGTTAAATTTAGTTAACGAGATTAACTTTTTTGCACAGTTGGGAGGATGACCTATTAATTTCTATAAACGTGGCCTATTTAGAGTTGAAACATGGCATGAATTGAGTCCCATAAGTGCTAATTTCATTCAATTTCAACTCTAATTCATGTCACGTTTCAACTCTAAATAGGCCACGTTTACAAAAATTAACAGATCATCCTTCCAGTTGTGCAAAAAAGTTAACCCCATTTTGATTGAAATTAACACTTATAGGGACTCAATTGGGGATTCTAATAAAACAGAGATCAAAATGGGAAAACCTTCCAAAATTAAGGACAACTAAATGGTTTAAACCTATATTTTTTTTCCTTTTTAAATTCACGGAAAAGGTACTACTTTTGGCTTAGCTGATTGAGTAGAAAGAGAGGGTAATAAAACAATATTCAATACCATGGATCCTTTCACAGAAAGTAAATTAATGGTATTATGAATCTGACATAAAAAAAAAACAAAAAAAAAAACTCATCATTTATTCATACCAATTGCTTGACCAATTTAGTCATTATTGCCGTGCTAAGATGAATATTACATTTATTTTGTGTGTCCCTCAGCCATTATATTCTTCGATTGTATGGACGACAGGTCTGTTACATTTGGTAAGTGACCTGGTCCAAGGATTTATAGCAGAGAACAACCAGCATCATATGATCACATCAATAAATTTATGCCACCATGGAATTGTGGTATAATGTACAATTATTATGGGTAAAAAAGTGCTGAAATATAAAAATGAATATGTAAAATTGAATCCCCTTATGGATTTCATAAAGGACAATAAGTGTACCATGCACATATTAGTTAAATCAAATTAAATAAGTTACCAGAAAACAGTAAAGTCTGATAAATGTTGTTAAAAGATTATAAATACATGTCGTGTTTTGTATTGTAACTCTTTATATGGTGAAAAAGTAATAAATTATTATAAAAGCAAAATTTAGGAGTGCAAGCTTGGAATAGAAAAAATCAAGTGAATAGAACCCGTAGATGTTCCCATATTCATCATATATGAAAAAAAAAAAAAGGTATTAAAAATGGAACAATTACATTTGTTCCTCAAGGTTTCGTGAAATGATTTTACCCGTTTGATAAATTGCGTTAAGTTAATGTAAAACTAGATTTTAAACGAAAGTAAAATATTTTATTTATGATAAACTAAATTTTTCATCTTCATTTTATGAATTTTTTTTATGGTGTGGATATGATTGTGGTGGGGCTATGAGGGTTCTTGTGTGAACCTAAATTAATTATGAGTGTGTGTTTGTGTTTTAATTTGATTGAACATGTTTTGAATACTTTGAACAACCTTGATTTTATTTATGGATCAATAAAATAACTTAATGGTTGTCCTTTGGTGTTTTTCTCTTTTGTTGAGGTTCTTGGTGTTGACTTTTCTTGATAAAAAAAAAAATAATTAGTAAATTAGAATTTGTAAAATTTAATCATTTTTGGGTAAATAAAATAAGGATTTGATCTTTGACAGGTTTAGAAATCATAGGACAGTGAAGTTTAAATGCTTTTTCCCAAACAGTTAAGTAGGGCACGCATCACAAAGTTGGGGCCATTCTTTCTGAAGCAATGATCCTATCACGAGCGTGACCATATTAATAAAATATTAGAATTTCAACATCAACATATTTCGCAAAGTATGCATAAATAATTTAAGTAACCTGCTTTACGAAACATATCCATTCTTCAAGAAATATTATCATGCATAAAAATTAGATTAATTGAAGAAGTTGAACTACCATGATTCAATATAATAGTTTAAAAGTTGTTCATATTATGCAAAAGAAAGCAATGCTTCGAAATCTGGTCAAGGTCTTGGAAAGGAAACATGATATGTTTTATGTAAACTACAATATCGTTACCTTTCCTTAATGTTTAGATTGAGATAAATGTATTGAATTTGAATTTATATCATTTTAAATTATTTTATTTTTAAATATATTTTATTTAGATAAATCAGTTTAAAATTACTGAATTTCAATTATTATCAAATTTAATTATATATAGAGACGTAGAGGTGGGATGCAGAAGTTGCATAATGTGAGAAACCACAAACAAAACAATTAATCATCTGCTTTTTAGCTATAAAAAAGCTAAGCACATATGGAAGATATGTGAGTTATGGTTAGGAGTTTCCACAGTCTCTGATACCAATTCTATCGGTATATCCAATGATACATAACACACAAAATTAATGAGTGCAAATGTATGTAGGTTACCATATATAACTTGAAATCTATAGTCATAGGAATAACATCATTTATAGATTGTGGAAGAAGTATTTACCCTAACACAAAGTCTTAGCCCTATATTACTAGTAAATACTCAAAATAACATTATCTTATTGAGATTGGTGTTTTGTGCCTATGTTTTTGTGATCCTTGACCATTTAACTATTGAACTAATCAGGCATATGATCATGGCTAAAATAAATTGGTCATCGTTATAGTAAGTAGGCAAATGTTAATTCTCTTCTTCTGCAAATAAGAAAATTTTGATATTTGTTAGATTATGATTAAGGATGAGATTAGATAAGATACCGATAATATTTACTTAATTTGCAAAAAAAAAAAAAATAAATTATCCGTTATCCGTACATCTATGTTAATTTAAAAAATATTTGCAAGTATTTTAAAATTTGTAAATATATATAAATTCTTATGAGTATTTTGAAAATGATATTTTATAAATTTTTAAAATAATATCTAAATAAAATTAAGAAAATATATAAAATATAACATAAATTAAAATTTAATAAAATATAAATTAATTTTAATTTTAATTATATTTCATTTAATAAAATTTTAATTTTTTTAGATAATTGATTTTCACTATGAGGAGAATATAATTCCATACTTAACCTATTTATAAATAAATATTAAAATATATGTAAGTAATAAATATCTTAAATATCAATAATTCGTTTTAAATTTACTTACAAGATAGATGAATATTTTTGTAATCTCTATGATCGAAAATCATATGTAAGTGGCAATGATAGTTGGAAAGTAAACTATACAATTATAGAAAGATAGAAGGAAAGGGAACCAAAACAAAGATGTCTTAGAAAATGATGCCAATGATTTTTTGATTAGGAATTAGTGGAATTGATATGAAACTGACCTAAAAGTAATATGAATCTAGATATGTTGCATTATTGCCTCTACCACCATCATAGATATGGGACTACAGATTGTTTTACCCTTCATTACTTATTTTCCCTTACTGCCATCATCCAACGGTTGAGATGGTTCACAACCACACTTACTAGAATTTCTATATATATGAAAAATGTTACTAATTATAAATTAGACCAACACATTTTTTAAAAGCATACAACACACGGTAGGAATTAATAATTTTTAGAACAATCATTATGTTTCGATAATAACTAAATAAAAAAAAAATCAATGCTTTACGAACATTTATTTAATTTCACTAATCCTATTCAGAAATAGACTTAAATTATTACTAAGGTGAGGTCAGGTAAGCATTTTATTTTATAGTACATTAACATTATCTTAATATTAAGTAGGAATGATAGTAAGTTGAGTATAAATAATATCTTTTTGTTATTTATTTTGTTTAAAATAATTTGTCTCATTACTTGTCCTGTTGATATTTGTGAAAAGTATCTGTAATTTTTTTTTTATACCCGGATAGTTATAGATATTTTTATATTTTATTATTTTGAAACTTTAAATAAATTTATTTAAAACAATCTTTACAATATAAACCTGGATAAGAAAATTACTTTTTAGGTATAGTTTAAATTAAATTATTCTATAAAATATTAATGTAAATAAATTTAGTCTTTCTTAAAAACAAATTTAAATAAGTCATGCCAAAATATAAATTCTAAAAAGTTAATTTTTTGTAAAATAAATTTAATATAATAGGTCTAAATAAAAAAATAAAAATATATAAACTCAAATTTTAAATTATTTTTTCATTATTTAATATTTTTTCATCAATAATTTTATTTTGATAACTTGAATTTAAAAATAATATGCAAATAAATTTCACTACATTATTAGCTGAGAGTGGTTATGTTGGACATACCATGATATCTCTAACTATTCCATTATTAAATGGATAATTAAATAAACATAATCGTTACATTATATCGATTAAAAATATTGTTTTAGTATCCATTTTAAATTTTTATTTACAAATATTTGTGGATATGATTTTTTTTTGTCATTCTGTACTAAGAAAGAGAATTTAGAAGTAATAATGAATATCAACTCTTGGTCTGCTTGAACCTAACAAACATAAAAGAGTATGCTAGGATCTCCAATTGCAAAATTTTAAAATTCTCGTTCACGTATTTATGAATGTCTATAGGGTGTAACCCAAAAAGAAAGGACTTGTAGTGGCTTGTAGTTCAAAAAGTTATAAAAAGATTATCCCCTTAGAATCATAAATTTGTTGTCTTTCGCACAAAGGATATGCCTAATTAATTTAGTATTAGTTGTTGTTCCTTTATTCTATGGAAAGTGGCTAGGAAGTTTATTGCCATACAAAGTAGATTTTTTATAAAGTTAAAAGGAAGATTCACATGGTTAGATAGCAAAAAGAAAAGTTATGGAAGTTTAGGAGTTAAGGACATTATTATTTTAAGATATGTAAGATATTTTATTAGTGTAAGAAAATCAAATATTGTGTTAGTTATAATTTAGATATTATTATATTTTGTGTACATTTGTGCACATGTCATTCTTTTAAATATGAGAGGAATTATAGGATCCTTATATGCATATATATGGTACACTACTTTTTGAAATAACACCTCAGAATTATTTTTTAAACTTTTTTTATATGGTATCAAGAGCCAAACACCAATGTCCTCTACAATATAGGAATTAATGTTTTTTTTATATAGTATCATATTTCTATTGCTGTCGGATTTGTGACTAAGTCAGATATATCTAATTATGCTCTTAATCTTTGTGTTGTTACAAGGGTTAGTGATTGAATAATTGATTTAGGTTGTGATTCTAATAAATTTACTAATTTTTTCCCTAATTGTCTAAAAGTGTTATTATTAATGTCAATGGGTCTCATTTCCTATTTAAGGTGTAGGTACTATATCCCTTTCACCCTCCTTATTCCTAATGTTTTATTTGTTCCTACATTGAACTGTAATCTTATTTTCGTTAGCAAGTTAACCAAATCACATTCTTGTGTTGCCTTGTTTTACCCAATCTATTGTCTTTTTCAGATTATCCATTCCAAGGAGAAGATTGTTAGTGGTAGAGAGAGTGAAAGACTGTGTTATCTTGAAAATATTTCACAACAAACCCATAAAGAAGCGTTGGCTTGTCTTGCGAATGATCACATATACGATAAAAACAAAAAGGAAATTTGGTTATGGCATAGAATGTTGGGACATCCCTTTTTTGGTTATCTAAAAAAAATATTTCCATCATTATTTCATAAATGCAATATTTTTTATTATTTTTCGTGAAATTTGTATTACGGAAAAAAGTTATCGTGTTGTGTTTCCTTTAAGAAATAAAAAAAAAAAAAACTGATTTTCTTTTTTCATTAATTCACACAAATGTTTGGGGCCCTGCCTCACAATCTATACATAATGAAAAAAAAATGGTTTATCAGTTTTGTTGATGATTTTACTAGGGTAACCTGAGTGTTTTTTCTTAAACATAAAAGTAATGTGTGTGATGTGGTTTGTTCCTTCCATCATATGATCGTTACACAATTTAACACATCTATTAAGGTCATTCGATCAAACAATGGAGGGGAATATTTTAAGAATGAATTAATAGAGTTCATGAACTCTAAAGGCATCTTGCATCAAACTACATGTCCTTATTCACCACAACAAAATGGAGTGGTTGAGAGGAAAAATGGACATATATTAGAGGTGACAAGATCACTTTTGATAGATGGTAATGTCCCATCTCATTTATGGGGTGAGGTTGTGAGCTCTGCATTTTATTTAATTAATTGAACCCCTTCTAGTGTGCTTAACTTTCGAAAGCCTTTAGATGTGTCGTCTAATCATTGTATCCTTCCTTCCATAGTTCATTTATAACCTCATGTCTTTGAATGTGTTATATATGTTTACTTACACACACATCAATGTACAACGCTTGAAGAACGAGATGTCAAATATTTTTTTGTAGGTATGGATCAACTCAAAAAGGTTATCGTGCTTACCATCCACCATCAAAGAAATTTTATATCTCTATGGATGTGACATTTAATGAGCATGAATTTTTTTATGTTAATTCTACACTTTAGGGAGGCAATAAAAGTGAAGTGCATAATCATGATGTTAGTATGTTTGATATCTCAGATATAAAATTATACTGTGAAGATAAATTATCGTGTGAGGATCATTCTGCATGAAGTGAGCCAATCCTAAATATGGACACTACTTTTTATGATAATATAGTATCTTCTGATATTAACCAATTGGCTCAATATTCTCCACAGGTTCAATTTGACTCTTCATATGTACCTTCTGATTTAATCATGAAATTATTTCTCTTGTTCCTACCCTTGATGATACTAATTTAGGTGAAACCAATCATGACATTGATTATTGTCTATGTGAGACCACCAACACACTAAACACTGAGTCTACTATTGTTCAATATAATCTTCTACCTCGTTCTAACTGTGGTCAACCTCCAACTAAATATGAACAAAACCTCCAAGCCAAAGTTAAATATCTCATTAGCAAATATGTGTCATCTCACAAGTTATCCCAGTCATATGCATCATTTGTATCACAATTATCTTCAATTTCTATTCCTAGTAATATACAAGAAGCTTCAGAAAATCCTAGATGGAGCAGAGCAATGGTTGATGAGATGACAACTTTAGAAAAATAAAACACTTGGGATCTTGTGTCTTTACCAAGAAGGTATTTACAATTAAGCATAAAGTTGATTAAACTATTGAGAGATATAAAGTACGACTTGTGGCTAAAGGTTATACTCAATCTTATGGTGTAGATTACCAAGAGAAATTCGCACTGGTAGTCAAGCTCAACACTGTGAGAATCTCCTATCGCTAGTAGCAAACCAAGATTGACCTTTTCTACAATTTGACGTGAAAAATACTTTCCTACATGGAGAAATTTCAGAAGAAATTTATATGAATTCTCCACCGAGCATGACATATTCAATTGGAATGAGGGTTGCAAATTAAAGAAGGCTCTATATGGATTAAAACAATACCCAAGAGCATGGTTTAGAAAGTTTACCAAGTCTATGAAGGCTTTTGGCTATAAAGCAAGTAACTCTAATCACACCTTAATTTTGAAGAAAAGAAAAGGAAAAATTACAGCTTTGATTACATATGTAGATGATATGATTGTTATAGGAAATGACCAAGATGATATTTCTAGTTTAAAACAATACCTTGCGTTTGAATTTGAGATGAAACAACTTGGAAACCTCCAATATTTTTTGGGTATTGAAGTTGCTAGATCAAAACATGATATTTTCCTATGTCAAAGAAAATATACTATTGACTTACTATCGGAAAATGGGCTGCTTGGGAGTAATCCAGTTGATACACCAATTGAACAAAATCATAAATTCTTTCAATGCTCAAATTCAGCAAGCATAGACTAAGGGAGATACCAAAGACTGGTAGGTAAATTAATTTATTTGTCCTATTGTTGAGGCAAATCGGCAAGTGTACCGAGTCGCACAAGTAATATAAAATGGTAAGACCAAGTATCGTATCCCAGAGGACTCTCGGTGCTGAACAGTTGTGTGAAAACATGATTAATTACGACTTAAAAATAAAAAGAGATAATGGGTTTGGAGTGCAAAAATAATAAAGAAAATAAAAGTGCAATTGATCAATCGCAAAAGAGCACAAAGATGAACGGAGGTTGATTTATATGAGATGAGTATGTTGTTGGGGTTAGATTTCACCAAGTTCCCTCTCATGTATATAAGAATTCTTCTTTATGCATTAATGCCAACGTCCCTCTCTAAATCACTTAAACTCGATCCCTCGGTAAATAAGTTTGTCCCTAATTACCAGTTCATACAATTCCTAGCATTCCTGGTAAAAAGATGTGAAGATCAAGAGGTTAAGACGACTAAGACTCATACCCTCATCCCTGAGCAATATAACCCTAAGGAGTAATTCAACAAGAACCTAAATTGAAAGGAACCTCCTAGCACTCATGCAACTCATAGATCATGATATTGTATAAGCAAGAATAAAAAAAGATGAATTACTCTAACAATTAATGAAAAAGCATATGAAATTAAGAATCAATTCAAATACATGAGAGTTCACAAGCTTACATCATTCCCCAACAACAAATAGAAATTAGTTCCCCATAGACATGGGGGAACTCTATGAACAATGGAAGAAAGAAAGAGAATGGAAGACTAAGAATTCGCTAAGAGTGTATTGCTATGCTCTTCTCTGCCAGGGATGCAAAACTTAGAGCCACAAGGTCCTTTAAATAATGTCAGACGCGTCCCAGAGTGCGGCCCGGTCCAAAAGAATCAAATTAGAGCTGAAACAGGACCCGATCCACATGAAATCACGCCCAAGCGTCGTAGGGGGACGCCCGAGAGAGAATTGAAGCTCATGTAAGGCCTGGGCGTCAGATTTGAACGCCCAAGCTACGAAGGTCCACCGCTCGGGTGTCGGGTGCTAGCGCCCGGGCAACGAGCGTCGTTCTTGGTCGCTTGGTTTTCACTCCTGGACGCTCAGGCTTTGCATTTTCTCTCCTTCTGGTGTCTTTTTAGGCTCTTTTGAGCTCTATCTTATTGGCTTTTCACCTCTTCTTCCAGTATTATCTCAATCTCTGTCAAAACATGGGGAATTTGTTAGAAAACTATTGAAATCAAACTCAATTCTCTTATTCACACATTTTATTGAAAACACACGAGTCCAAGCAAGTTTCTAAGTGAAAAGGGTGCTTTTAGTATCAAAATCACATAACAAATAACGGTGTTTTAAACCGTTATCACCTATACACGTCCAAATATTACTTATGCAGTGAATGTTGGTAGTCAATTTATGCATGACCCACAAAAGCTTCATATGGATGTTGTTGAGAGGATTTTGAGATATTTGAAGTTCACTCCTGGAAAATGAATTTTGTTCTCAAATCATGGAAACTTAAAGGTAGAAGGGTACCTGATGCAGATGACGAAAGATCTACCTCTGAATACTTTACTTTTGTAGGAGGGAATCTTGTAACTCGGAGGAGTAAAAAGTGACTTATAGTAGCAAGATCTAGTGTTGAAACAGAATTCAGAAGCATGACACTAGGTGTATGTGAACTTTTGTGGATTAAAAATGTGCTATCAGATTTGGGTTTTAAACCAAGTGAAACTATGAGTTTATACTGTGACAATACATCGTCTATAGCAATTGCTCACAATCTTGTTCAACATTATAGAATAAAGCATGTGGAGATTGATAGATATTTCATTAAAAAGAAGCTTGAAGCAGGAATAATTTCCTTTCCCTTGTATGATCAAAATTGCAGTTGGTTGATGTTCTCACCAAAGGAGTGCCAAATAGAGTGTTTAATGAGTTTCTATTTAAATTGGGAATGTGTGATATTCATGCACCAACTTGAGTAGGGGTGTTAAGAGATGTCAGATATTCTATTACCTAATGTTAAGCAATCAAATATTGTGTTAGTTATAATTTAGATATTATTATATTTTGTGTAAAGTGTAGATGTTATTCCTTTAATAGGTGAGGAATTATAGGATCTTTGTATGTATATATGTATATATATATATATATATATATATATATATATATGGTACACTACTCTTTGAAATAACACATCAGAATTATTCTCTAAACCTTTTTATAGTTGATAAAGGTTGAAATACCGTTATTTTTATACTTAAATTTGACACTAAACACACCCTTTATGACTTAGAAACTAGCTTGAATTCATGTTTTTTGCTTAAGTTAGAGATTAAGGGAGTTGAAGGTAGTATTATTGGTATTATGCTTGCTTTTCCTTATTTTGGCAAGAATTAGCAAGAATTGGATGAAGGAAGTTGAAGTAGTAAGGAGTTGGACTCCAAAGAAGAAGGAAAAGTGCTTAAAAAAGGAATCGCAGGTACCGCTGAGCGCAATTCCACCGCTAAGTGCCAGCCTCGTGGTAGAGTTCTCTAGACAAAGCCTAAGCGTCAACGCTAAGGGGAAAATCAAGTGTCGCAGCCACCGATGAGCGGCACTTTCACCGTTGAGTGCTAGCCTCTTCAGTGAGTTCACTACCAAACGCATGGCCGTCAACGCTGAGCGATATCTTTAAGTACCGCGCCTACCGTTGAGCGGTAATCCAGCGCTAAGCGCTAGTCTCTTGGTCCTCGGCTAGTTTCAGCTATTTTTTATAAACTATATATTGATTTGCACGATCCATAAAGGGTATCTTTTGATAGAAAGAGGCGCAAAAACACTCTTTTCACCCCTAGGAGGCAGATTTCAGATGCGGAAGCTCCGATCTACAACTTTTAGGGATTTATCCTTCATTCCTTTCATTAATTTAATCTATTTTCACCATGTCCACGGTGAACTAAACCTCCATTGTTGTTGGGGAAACAATGTAATCCTTTGAAACTCTCATGTATTGAATTGATTCGTTATAATATATGCTTTACTTCATTAGCTCTTAGGGTTTTTCCTCTTTTCTCTATGCATGCTTTGTTTAACTCATTCAATTGCATGATCATTGATTTTGTTGATATGGACACATACGGGGAAATCTAGACGTGGGGAAATTCTCCCGGGAGCAATATTGCCTAGACATAGGGATAAGAGGATCGATTGCCTTTAAGCTCCTGTGCGAATGTAACGCATGATAAATTGTTAGGGAGACAAGACATTATAAACTAGTAATTAGGAGTAGGCTCTCTTCATCGAGACATCGGGTTCAGGGTAAATTAGAAAGTGGGTGGCATTAACATTAATGAAGAATTTGAATTCGTAAGTACACAAGAGTGTATATGATTAAATCGGAAACCCCAACAACATAATTCATCCATATATCATTCACCTGCATATTTTCTTGGTTAATTGATCAACCTTTGCATGCACGTTCATTCTTTGTTTTGCACTAAAAACACTAAATTTCGTTTCTCAAGTCTTAAATAATCAACAAATCACATGACTGTCTAGGCCAATGAGTATCTAGGAAAAACAATACTTGGTCTTACCACTTATTATTACTTGATACGATTTAGTACACTTGCCGGAGTCTTAACAAGTTTTTGGCGCCATTGTCGGGGTCTCGTGGTTTAACTATTCTATTTGTGTGATTATTGATTAACTTTGACTTGATTTTTTATTTTTGTTCTAATAAGTGCTTTCTAGGGTTTTGTTTTCTTATGTATGCAGGATACAATTCGGACTAGGAGCAAGAAAAATTCAGAACCATTTCTTGAAGGCTTGAGTAAAACTCAAAGGAGAAGAAGGATTCGAACATCTAGGGAATTGTTTCCCTCTCCGGAGAGACTTTTACAACCCTCATGATGAAGGTTGAAAAACAGTTATTTTCATATGCCAATTTGGACCAAATTACGCCCTTTACTGCTTGGAATGAGCCTAGAATCAAGCAAAACTCAATAAATGAGTCTGTAGAGAGTCAAAAGCTGTTTTTAGCTATTTTATACTTGTTTTGCATTATTTTGTAGCTATTTCTGAGAAAGTGAAAAATGGAGTTAAAGATACAGGTCGTTGACTCAAGAAAAGAGTAGAAAAATGAAGATTTGAAGAGTCGACGCACCGCCCAGCGGCACACTTAAACCGCCGGGCGGTCCAAGACGAGGAGTAGGCATGGCGATTGACGCTGGGTGGTTCTGAGGGAAACCGCCGGGCGGTTTGGAGGATTATGGCAAACCGCCGGGTGGTTCTGACGCGCTCCTCACCTATATATACCCTTACTGCGAGTTCAGAGTCATTCTTTTGACAGGGGAGAACGGCCAGACCTAATTTTGCTCTCTGGAGAGGATCTCTTGGATGCTTAGGCTCCTTTTCATCTTTTCTAGGGTTTGCTCTTCCATTCTTCTTCCATTTTTCATCTAGTTCACCATGTCTATGGTGAACTAAACCTTATTGTTGTTGGGGGAAACAATGTAATCTTTTGATACTCTCTTTTATTAAAACTCTTGATTATTTATATGGTCTCCATATGTTTTGATTGATAATTGTTAGGTTATCATTTGTGCTTAAGGCCTTTATCGTTTAACTCATTCGGTAACTGATGTTTGTCTTTATTGATATGGGGACGTACAGTAATGACATGAACTGGTGAGTAATT
>NC_028358.1:7904542-7909157 GCF_000741045.1 Vigna radiata var. radiata
TGTTTATAATGCGGTATTAATTACTAGGGGAGGCTAGGGATAGCAAGCCATTAGTTAATATTAGGTCCTTTTCGCCGAGGGATAGGGTTAAGGGGAGGCTAAGAAAGTCGCATAATAATTAATTAATCAAACTAATATTCAAGAGGAGTAGGTAAGAGAGAGCAGATTAGATGAAATTTTCAACCCCCAACAACATCCATTCATCCATTGTTTTCGTTTGTCAATTGAATCAAATTTATTTTGCATGTTAATATTTTTGTTCTCAAATCCAATTTATTAATTTTTATTTTCAAGTCTTATTATTTTAATTCACGCGA
This sequence comes from Vigna radiata var. radiata, assembly GCF_000741045.1. Classification (NCBI taxonomy): domain Eukaryota; kingdom Viridiplantae; phylum Streptophyta; class Magnoliopsida; order Fabales; family Fabaceae; genus Vigna; species Vigna radiata. Next base: position 7,904,860 of record NC_028358.1, read on the forward strand.
ACGAGAAAGCCATTAGAGTCTCTTGGAAAAAACGATACTTGGTCTTACCATTTATATTACTTGTACGATTTGGTACACTTGCCAATTTGTCAACATGTTTTTGGTGCCATTGTCGGGGACTCGAGGTTTATTTTTCTAGTAGTGTGAATTGATTGAATTTGACTTGTTTGTAATTATTTTTGTTTTATTTCTCTTTTATTGCGTTTTGTTTTATTTTTCTGTAAAAGTGCTTTTAGGGTGTGTTTCTTGTGTATGCAGGAAACAATACATACTAGAAGCAGGAAAAACCAACAACCTCTGTTAGAAGGTCTACCATACGAGAGGAGAAAGAGACGTTCCTCACGTGAGAGATCTCTTTCTCCAGAAGCTACTTCGCACTCTTAACTTGAGACGTGTGCACCAAAGCTTGAGGAGATGGCCAACCAACCTCCTCCCAGACGCACTTTAGGGGACGCAGCTAATACAGTTGGCCCCCTGAACTTTAACATCATTGCAGCTTCAGCAGACAATACAACCAGCATGGTGATGAGTCTGGCGCTCATCCAGTTAGTCTAGAACAACCAATTCCATGGGTTGTCAAATGAAAATCCTTACAAGCATTTGACGACCTTTGGTGAAATTTGCAACACAGTAAAGATAACTAGAGTGACGAACGACAGAGTCAAACTTAGTTTGTTTCCTTTCTCTCTTGGAGGAAACACAAAAGACTGGTTGAATTCTTTCCCGGAAGGAACATTCAAGACGTGGGAAGCAGTGGTCCAACAATTTATTACTAAATTCTTCCCACCCCCAAAAATTAATCAAGGGAAGCTGGAGATCTCTTCTTTCAAACAGGGGATGGAGGAAACGCTTGGGCAAGCATGAGATAGATTCAAAGGCTTACTGAGGGCGACCCCAGTTCATGGGTTTGACAAAACTTCATACTTGCTTGCGTTCCTTGGAGGTTTGCGCGCTCATTCCAAAATGATGTTAGATGCCTCAGCTGGAGGCAGTATTAATAGAAAAACAGAAGATGAGGCGTACAATTTGATAGAAGAGATGGCTCTAAATGAAGTGACGCAAAGTGAGAGGGGCATGCAAAAAGGATGACTCCTACATCTTTCTACCGCAGATGCTGCAGCCGCACAGAATCACCTCCTCAGCCAGAAACTGGACAAGTTGACAAAGATCATCTCCGAACTTCCTTGGGGACTTAGAAATATTTCTCAGGCTCAACAACTCTGTGATTTATGCGGTGGTGACCATATTAATGGTCAATGTGCTTTCACGGAGGAGATGCAGCAGGATGTGAATTACATGGGGGCCCAATTTCAGTACAAGCAGGGAAATTTCAACCAAGGTAATTCTAACCAAGGTTGGAAAAATCATCCAAGTATTGGGCAAAGCCAGAATACTTCTTCTAGACAAGGAGGAAACTTCCGACAGCAACAACTGTTACCTCTGTGGCAGCAAGTGAGTAATTTGACTGAGTCTGTCAGGATCTTGAGTAGTCGATTTGATGACTTCTACAAAAGATATGAGCAGCAGGTGAATAGCAATCAGGCCAGTTTTAAATCACTGGAGTCACAGATTGGGCAGCTAGAAACAAGAATAGAAATTACAGAGAAAAACCAGTTTAGGGCCAGCACTGAGGATAACCCTAAGAGAGAATGCAAGATTATTACAAGCCAGGATGGTTGGGACGTAGACAGCCAGGATGGATGAGAATTAGACATTGAACCATTCCATGTGGTGAACAGTGAAGAGGAGGAGATGTTAATGGTTGAATTCTTTGAACCCATGAGCAGTGAAGAAGAAGAAGATGAGAATTATAAGGAAGAAGAGGTTGGTGAAGAAAAAGAGGAAATGGGAACCAGAACTAATCATAATGGGGGCGAGAGAGAGATTTTCAACCAGATGATTGTGTTACCTGGAGAAAATAAGCAGAGTCCTCCCTATTTAGAAAGAATCAAAATTAACAGGGATGATGAAATTGAGCTTACGGATGAAGAAGAGGATCTTGTTGTTCAACCACAAAAGAGCAATTATCCTCCTAAGGCTAAAGATCCGGGGTGCCTAACACTGTTTTGTTCTCTGAATGATTTGGATGTGGAAGCTATGATAGATTCTGGATCTAGCATCAATTTAATACCCACGGAACTTTTGAAGGAAATTGGTGGACTTGTGTTGAAACCCTCTGACTTGACTATAACAATGGCAGACGGTTCTAAAAAAGCGCCAGTGGGAATGGTGGAAAATGTTGTTGCGCGAGCAGACTGCCTTGAGTTTTTAGCATATTTCATTGTCATGGATGTTAAAACAGAGGAGGAGCATCTTGTAATTTTGGGGCGACCCTTCATGGCAACATCAAAGATGTTTATTGATGTTCATGATGGAAGAATAATGATGAGAGATTTGAATTATCTATTTCTCTATACTGGCCGTGAAGGGGATGAGATCAAAACAGTAAAAATAAAAACATTTGAGAAGCTAGAGATGAATAAGGAACAAGAAGAGAGCATAGCAGGTAATGATTATTATGACAGTTGTTGTGTTTTGCAGGTGCCTGAGGATAAAGGGAGAAGAACCATTCACCCAAAACCAAAAGAAGATCCATTCTTACCGGGGAGCAAAGTGAGATTTAAGAAAAAGGAATGAATAGTAAAGGAATTGAAGGAAAAAGGAATGGTGGAAATTCAAAGACCATATTCAACCGTGATCAAGAAGGTGGACCGTAGAAAAGTGAGCCGGTGGGACGATGAAGATCCCAACGTGAAGAAGAAGAGTTGAATTTGTTGGAAATCAATTTTTNATAGTAAAGGAATTGAAGGAAAAAGGAATGGTGGAAATTCAAAGACCATATTCAACCGTGATCAAGAAGGTGGACCGTAGAAAAGTGAGCCGGTGGGACGATGAAGATCCCAACGTGAAGAAGAAGAGTTGAATTTGTTGGAAATCAATTTTTTTGTATTTTTAAGAACAATTTTCTTTTTCGGTCTTTTGTTTTATTTTAGTTGGAACATGTACTTTTTGAATTGTTTGAACAATTTTTGGGTAGCATCTACTGAGGGATGCTAAATTTTTGGTATCCACTGAAGGATATCTGGATGGTACACCTACTGATGGGTGGTGGAAGGAAGTGCACTTACTAACAAGTGCCAACTAGGTTTGGGTCAGGCTCGTGACGTTAAACAAGCGCTACTAGGAGGCAACCTAGAATTTCTTCTTACACTTTTTGCATTTTAAATTCTTAGAATAGGTTGAACTTTAATTTTGGTGTGTACTCTTGGCTTTAACACTTGTTCTGAAAATGTTTGACTAACTGATGTGCATGATGGATCTATTTGATGATTATTTGATGTGGATGAGAATTGAGTTGCAATGCATGTTGATATCCAGGAAATAGATGTGTGCTGAATTTATGATTGTGGTCATGATGCTAGGCAGGATGTATGAATGAATTTTGTGTGAGAAAGCATGTGTGTGAGATTTTGAGCTCCAGAGTTTTATTGTTGTATGCATTGTTCATAGGAAAATATGGATGATATTGCCTTAATCTTGATGATCGATTGAATTGCATGTGAATGTCATATGATCAAGGCCATTTTTGAAAACCCTTCTCTAGCCAAATTTTCACCCAAAGTGCTTGAAATACTATACCCTTTTTGAACCTTAGCCTTAAACAGTATATGAACCCTTGTTTTGAAGTTCTTTACCTTGAGTTGGGATGAGCTTAATTGTATGTGATGAAAAGGTTCAAGTTTGGGGTTGTACGGGGGAAAAATTGAAAAAGCAAGAAAAAGGCATTGAGCTCAAATGTTGTGAAAAGAAAAATTCATGAGAAAAAGAAAAGAAAAGAAGAAAAAACATGAAGATGAGCTCAATGAAAAAGAAAAGAAAAGGGAAGAAGTTGGGAATGAGAAATTTTGGTGAGAGAGTGTGCTTAATTGTTGAATATTTTGATAGTTCTCTTGACTCAAGGATTTTGCATTCTAGAAAAACCAATTTTTCTTGTTAGACCAACCTCATTACAAGCCTTGAAAAGTCCTTTTGATGACATTTGCATGTAAAGATGTTGATTGTTTGAGATGAATGACAATTTTGTTTCATGTGACTTGTGAACAATAGAGAGTTGTAGTGTCACCTTAAACACTTGAGTGATTGAGTGAAACACTTGCTTGGTATAAACTGTTAATTTTCATGAGTGCATTTTTGCTTAGTGGATTGGTCATTCATAATGTATAACATCTGTTGTGCAATCTCTCAATTGAAAGCATGCATGCATCTTTGTTTGGATTTCACTGAGGATATTGAATTGA
>NC_028358.1:7910347-7965406 GCF_000741045.1 Vigna radiata var. radiata
ACAACATCCATTCATCCATTGTTTTCGTTTGTCAATTGAATCAACTTTATTTTGCATGTTAATATTTTTGTTCTCAAATCCAATTTATTAATTTTTATTTTCAAGTCTTATTATTTTAATTCACGCGAACGAGAAAGTCATTCGAGTCTCTTGGGAAAAACGATACTTGGTCTTACCATTTATATTACTTGTACGATTTGGTACACTTGCCAATTTGTCAACACCTCACCACAAGAATCTGACCAAAGCACAAAAGAGATGGCTGAAGAGAACACTAGAAGACACACTTTAGCAGATCACACCACTGTTGTTGGCCCTCATCACTTTAATAATATTGCAAGGCTGAGGGTCAATGCACTAAACATGGAGGTGAAACCGGCGTTGATACAATTGGTGAAGACTAACCAATTCAATGGACTGTCACATGAAAGTCCACATGAGCATCTGACCACATTCAACAAGATTTGCAACACTATAAAGATCAATGGTGTGTCGGATGAGGAGATAAAACTTAGCTTGTTTCCTTTCTCACTGGGAGGCAATGCTAAGCTGTGGTTGAACTATTTCCCTTAAGATAGCTTTACTGACTAGGAGTCTGTGGTGTCAAAGTTTTTGAACAAGTACTTCCCCCAGTCCAAAATCAACAAAGGTAAACATGAAATTTCTTCTTTCAGGCAAGACATGGAGGAAACCCTAGGTCAAGCATGGGATAGATACAAAAGCTTATTGAGGAAGACACTCATGCACAATTTTGATGAAGTATCAATAGTTCTATTGTTCCTTGGAGGTCTTGGCTCTCAAACAAAGCTTATGCTAATGCCTTAGTTGGAGGTAATATCAAGTGCAAGACTGCAGAGGAAGCTTATGAATTGATAGAAAATATGGTTGCTAATGATAATGAGATGCATAGTGAAAGAGAAGCTCTACTTCAACAAAAGGGAGTTCTATAATTACCAACTCAAGATGCTTTGCTTCCACAGAACAAGATCATAACTCAACAACTGGAGAATTTGACAAAGACACTCGCTCAACTGCCAAAGGAGCTGAAGAATGTTTTACAGGTGCAACAACAACTCTGTGACCGATGTGGTGGTGACCATATCAATGGTCAATGTGCTTATCCAGAGGAGGCCCAAGAAGAAGTCAATTACATGGGCAATCAATTCCAATTTCGCCAAGGTAATTTCAACCAAGGGGGGAAACCTCACCCAAGCATGGGTCAAGGTCAGAATGGACAAGGAGGAGGCCAATTCAATAGACTACATCAGCCATCACCATTATGGCAATAGGTATCTGCTCTGAATGACAAAACCATCAGGTTGGAAGAGATGTTTCTAAGAGTAATGAAGCTACTATCAGAAATTTGGAGATGCAGGTCGGACAAATAGCCAAGAGGATGGAGGACAAAGCAGAAAATCATTTTGGGGCTAATACTGAGGTTAACCATAAGGAAGATTGTAAGGCCATAGTGAGTGTTGTTGGGGAGAGAGTGGAAGAGGAAATAGAGAGCGTTAAGTTAGAGAGGAAAGAAGAAAAAGAAGAGAAAATATGTAAGGGTGAGATGGAAAAAGAAGAAGAGAAAGGGGGAGAAAAAAAAGTGATAAAAATGAGAAAATTCTTCCTTACCCAAAGGGGAGTGAGAGAGTAGATAAGGAGAGACATTTGAGTTATTTTAAAGAAATCTTCAATAAATTGGTGATACTACCTTTGACTGATGTTTTGCAACAGGTTCCTGTGTATGCAAGAGTTTTGAAAAGTTTCCTTAAAAGGAAGAGATATATAAATGAGCAGACTATTGATGAACAGGATACTTGCAGCATGGCTTTGAAGAGAGAACATCCTCCAAAACTGAAGGATTCAGGAAGTTTTACAATTCCTTGCACCATTGGGAGTGTGAAGATAGGGAAAGCCCTTCTTGATTTAGGGTCAAGCATTAATATGATGCCCCTATCTTTGCTAAAGATTATTGGTGGTCTTAGAGTGAAGCCGACGAAGATTTCTTTGCTAATGGCGGATGGATCACCAAAGAAACCCTACGGTGTGGTGAAGGATGTTGTGGTTCGAATGGAAATACTTGAATTCCTGGTCGACTTTGTGGTGATGGAGATGAAGGAGGATGAAAAGATCTCAATCATTCTTGGAAGGCCATTTATGAAAGCGGCTAAAGTAATCATCAATGTAGATGATGGGTTGATAATTCTTAAAGACCGAGAAAAGGAGGTGATCTTTGTTATTTTTAAAGATAAGCAGATTCAAGTGAAGAAGATTAGTCACAAAGCTGCATGTAAGGATGCACTAGTGACTAAACAGAAAGTTGCAAAGCTGGTCAACAAAGGTAAAAATTGTGTCTTAATGCAAGTTAGGGAAGAAGATAGAGTTGATAAAGGAGGGACGATTCATCATGACTTTAAAGATGCACAATTCAAAATTGGCACCCTTGTGAGATTCAAGAACAAGTTGTGGGTTGTTAAAGGCTTTAAAGAGAATGGAGCGATAGAGATTGAGGCTCCATATTCTAGGCGAGTCAAAAAGGTGGATCGGAAGTAGTTGATGAGTTGGTGTGATGAAAGCAAGAGAGACACCAACATTGAAGATGGAACATGAGCTTTATTAGGTCAAGCTAATGACGTTAAAAGAGCGCTTGCTAGGAGCCACCCCAGTGATTTAAAAACATTTGTTTTTTGATTTTGTTTATTTTATTTTGGTGATGTAAATTTAAATATTTTTGAACACTGTTTATTGGGTAGCATATATTGAGGGATGCTAGATGATTAGGTATTGACTGAAGGATACTAGGAAGGTACACCTACTGATGGGTGATGGTAAGGTTTGCACCTGCTAATGGGTGTTAGAAAGAGTTCGGGTTAGGCTCGTGGCGTTAAACAAGCGCTACTTAAGAGGCAACCCAGTTGATTGATTTATTTTTGTTTCCATTCTGTTCTAGTTGCATTTTAGGGTTTGATTGTTAAATGGTGAGTGGAGTGAGTGAAAATTGCATGAAATTCAAAACTTGAGAGTTGAATGTGAGTGGCATTTGGTCAATGACGCTTATGGCAAGCTAGGAAGAAGAAAAATCAATCTCGTGCATACTGCTCAACGGTAACTGGCGTTAAGCGGCGATACTACAGATTGGTTTTTTAGGTTTTAAATTTTGGGCCCAGCGTGAGTTGGCCCATTGCACATTTTACTTACCCTAGGTCTCGTCCTAACCTCTCCATTCAACCCTTACTCACTTTGACCACTCTCAAGCATTCTCCAAAGAACTATCTTCACTTTTCCCTTCAACCCCCTTCAAAAAAACCCTCCTTCCACCATTTTTGCAACAAGTTTTCATCCAAGTTTCGGGTCTGGTGAGAGTACCACTGTTAGGGGTAGTCTCCTTCACATTCATTGAGCATCTTGCACACATTTGAGTATCTCCACTCAAGTAAGTACATACATTTTACATTCTATAATTTTAAGAGCATGATTTTGTATGAGGATGATTGTCTAAGCATGAATTTTTAGGGCTTTTGATGTTTGTGCATAATTGATTGAATTAGTCATTGTTTGGACCAATTAAAATGTATGATTGAGGTTTGGAACTAAAAAATTTCATGTGGGTGGAGATTAGAAGCCAACTAGGGCTATTTTGAAAAACCTGAACTGATACCGCTTAGTGGTAACTGGCGCTGAGCGCGACTTGTTCAGTGTTGGATTTTTTATGTTTTTCTGTGTGTTCTGGTTGTAGGTGACGCTGATGGGCCCTATTTTGCCCTTAGTGTTGATAGGCAATATGGTTGGACGAGGTTTTGTGGTTTACTAACGCCTAATGAGATTTCCTTTTAGTCTTGTAAATTATATTTGATGCAGGGATGACCTCCTCATCTGGAAAGAGGATCAAGACTGTAAGGAACAAGAGGAAGGAATTGAAGAGATTTTATTCCAAAAGGTTTCTCTCTCGAAGACATGAGCAACATTACCTCATTGTACAAGAGAGACGTCTCTTGATGGACCGCAAAGCTGGGTGGATTCCAGACTTGGCTCCTCAATTTGTGGAAGAGATGGAGAACAGAAACTGGGAGAAACTAGCCACATATCCTATGCCAGCCAACATTGTAGTTGTAAAGGAATTTTACACCAATGCCAAGCCATTGGCCGATTCTCACACTCGGGATTATATGAGTTACGTTTGTGGAAAAATTATTAGGTATGATCTTGACTCCATTAACGGGTTCTTGAGTATTGAATGGACAGGCGTGCAATGCCAATTTGCACTCAACATGGAAGAGGGGACTGAATTTGTTGACATAGAGAGTGTGCTTTGTGTGCCTGGAGGGCATTTTCACAGGAACAGTAGTGGTGCAACTGTGCACATCAAGAGAGCTAATTTGACGCCTTTGGCACAATATTGGATGGCATTCTCTCATGCTAACATCCAACCTTGCTCTCATATCTCGGACATCACTATTGCCAAGGCCATGTTCTTATATTGTGTGCTCAGAGGTTTGAATGTGAACATCGGCCAAATCATAGCAAATGAGATCAAGAGTTGTTGCAGCACTATGAGCAACAAAGCACCCTTGTGGCATCCTTCTCTGATTACACACATGTGTCAGTTAGCTGGGGTGGATACTTCTACTCCACCATTTGAGAGACTGATGAAGGCTATTGATGAGGCCTACTATAGGCAATACTGCGATGGAGATAAGGCAGCCCGGCCAGTGCCCCAAAGTGTTCTAGGAGGAGAGTTCCACTATAGGCACATGCACCAACTCATGAGTGGAGCCTTTCCAGATGAAAGACATGTATATGTCTCTGATGGAGGCCATATTGCAGTCCATCCACAGAGGGCAGGTGGCCATAACTGAGATGGTCATTGGGCTTTATGACACGCCCCTGCACACCGGTGGACCATGGATGAGTTCAAATATGTGGTGGCATGGTTAGAGGAGCAGGCACAAGCTAGTGGAGTTGGAGCAGCTGAAGCTCCATATGTGGAGGATGATGATGAGGATGTTGACTTTGAGGTTGCTGAAGAAGGAGAGGAGGAGGATTCTGATGACAACATGGGCTGAGGAGATGAGATAGCATTTACTGATGGATGCCATCTGCATTAGAACATGATTTTTCGTATCTTTTGTTTTTGTATTTTGAACTTATTTGCTTCTGTTAGTAGTATAGGTTTTTTATGTACTTGGTTTAAAACTTTATCTGGTGCAATGGTTTGACTATTAATATTTGCATGATGGGTATTGCTTGATGTTGCTTTAGTATTGATGATGTTGAGAATGTGCACTATATGCTTATATATAGGTGGTTGCTCACAAGCTACGTGAACAGATGCATGATGTTGTGATTGTGGTTATGATGCTAAGCAGGGTGTTTATCTGAAATATTTGGAATGTTTAGTGAGCTTATATGTGAGCTTTTGAGCTCCATAGTTTTTGTTGATGTGATTGCTATCTATTTGAAAGCATGAATGATTTTGCCCATTTTTATGATTGACTGAATTGCATGCATGTGTAATATGATCAAGGACATTTTTTTTATTGGCTCTTTCTTAGCCAATGCATAAAATTCGTCCCAATGTAAAAGAACACAATGTGTTCTACCCTTTTTGAACCTAAGCCTTAAACAGAATTTGAAAACCCTTTTGAAAATCTTTACCTTGAGTTAAGTTGAGAATTATTGTTTGGTATTGATAAAGGTTCAAGTTTGGGGTTGTTGGGAAAATTGAAAAAGAAAAGATGAGCATTGAGCTCTGTGTTGAGAAAAAGTATGAAAAAGATAGAAAATATAGAAAGATAAGCTCAATGCAAAAAGGGGAAAGTTGGGAATGAGTGAGATTGGTTTCTTAAAGAGAGGTTGTACTTGAATGATAAATGTTTGAATGAATCTCTTAACTCAAGGATTTTGTGATCTAGAAAAACGAATTTTTCTTATTAGCACAACCACATTATAAGGCATGAAAAGTCCTTGTGATGACATATGTGTGTGAGTTTGTTTGATTGTGGTAAATGAACGACAATTTTGTTCTATGTGACATGTGGATAGTAGAGGGAAGAAGTGACCTCTTGAAACTAGAGTTGTCAAAATGGGTAACCTGGCCTGGCCCAGCCCGAACCCGTGGTGAGCCGGGTTGGCTCGCGGGTTGTGACCAATTTTGACAACTTTACTTGAAACACCTGTGTGATTGAGAGAAACACTTTATCTGGTGGGAAGGATTCCATGAATTCATGATTACATTTGTGCTTAGTTAATTGATCATTCATGAGAATAAAATCTGTTGGAGATTATGTGATTGTGTGAACACCATGATGAGTTGCTATGAATCAAAGCATGTGTGCATCTTGACTAAATTCTATTGATTACCTGATTTGAGTGATTACTTGTCTTGAAAGAAAGGTTTTGGGAAGTGTTGAACCATTGTGTTGATTGGTAAAAGACTGAGTTGCATCTTGTTTGCTTGAGGACAAGCAAAGTTCTAAGTTTGGGATTGTGATAACGATTGAAATACCATTATTTTTATACTTAAATTTGACACTTAACACACCCTTTATGACTTAGAAACTAGCTTGAATTCATGTTTTTTTCGTAAGTTAGAGATTAAGGGAGTTGAAGGTAGTATTATTATGCTTGGTGTTCCTTATTTTGGTAGGAATTAACAGGAATTGGATGAAGGAAGTTGAAATAGTAAGGAGCTGGACTCAAAAGAAGAAGGAAAAGTGCTTAAAAGAGGAATCGCAGGTTGCGTTGAGCGCAATTCCACTGCTGAGCGCCATCCTCGTGGTGGAGTTCACTGGATAACGCCTAAGCGCCAACGCTAAGGGGAAAATCAAGTGCCACAACCACCTCTAACCGGCACTTTCACTGTTGAGCGCTAGTCGCTTGGGCCTGGGCCAGTTTCTGCTATTTTTTATAAACTATATATTGATTTGCACGACCCAAAGAAGGTATCTTTTGACAGAAAGAGGTGCAGAAACACTCTCTTCACCCTTGGGAGGCAGATTTTGGATGCAGAAGCTCCGATCTACAAATTTTAGGGTTTTATCTTTCATTAATTTCATCTAGTTTCACCATGTTCATGGTGAACTAAACCTCCATTGTTGTTGGGGAAACGATGTAATCCTTTGAAACTCTCATGTATTGAATTGATTCATTATAATATATGCTTTACTTCATTAATTGTTAGGTTTTTTCCTCTTTGCTCTATGCATGCTTTGTTTAACTCATTCAATTCCATGATCATTGATTTTGTTGATATGGGCACATACGGGGAAATCTAAACATGGGGAAATTCTCTCGGGAGCAATATTACATAGACATAGGGATAGGAGGATCAATTACCTTTAAGCTTCTGTGCGAATGTAATGTATGATAAATTGCTAGGGAGACAAGACATTGTAAACTAGTAATTAATGAAGAAGTTGAATTCATAAATACATGAGAGTGGATAGGATGAAATCGAAAACCCCAACAACATAATTCATCCATATATCATTCACCTGCGTATTTTCTTGGTCAATTGATCAACCTTTGCATGCATGTTTATTCTCTGTTTTGCATTATAAACACTAAATTTCATTTTTCAAGTCTTAAATAATCAACAAATCACATGACTGTCTAGGCCAATGAGTCTCTAGGGAAAACGATACTTGGTCTTATCACTTATTATTACTTGATACGATTCAGTACACTTGTCGGAGTCTTAACAATAGCACTCTTCGAAGAATGGAGATTGGTACTTTCAAAATGAAAATAATTCCATATGGACTAGCTTAATTTCATAAAAAATAGGGTTAAATATGTTTTTAGTCCCTATACTTTGGGGCGATTTTGGTTTTAGTCCCTCTTTCAAACTATAGTACAATTTAGTCCTTCAACTTTAAAAAACTCTGGTTTTAGTCCTTTTTACCAATTTTTTTATACTTTATTTGCTGTTTCAAGCACATTACATTATAGTATTTGGATTGTTTACAGTGTTTGACACATTTTTGCTTCAATGTTAACTGAGAAACGCGTTTGAAACAACAAATAAAGTTAAAAAAATTTAGTAAAAAGGACTAAAACCAGAGTTTTCTAAAGTTGAAGGACTAAATTGTACTATAGTTTGAAAGAGGGACTAAAACCAAAATCGCCCCAAAGTATAGGGACTAAAAACATATTTAACCCTAAAATATGGTGATTTAGAGAAAAATAATTAAAAAGGTGGAAATAAATTCAATTTAGAGAAGCATAAAAGGAAAGTATCTTGAGGAGCAAACTTTTGGACAAATGGTTTAACAACTTGGTGGATAGAATGATAAAAATAAGAAAAGGAATAGATTCTAGTTAAACAAGCCAAACCTATATTTCTTTTTGGTTGTTGTTGTTTTGACACATTTAACCTTAAAAAAGACAATGTTCTAACACACATAACCCTAAACAAGACAATGCAAAGTAAACCCAATCACAGAACAAAATCATGGAAAAAAGCAGGACAACAAATTGAGGGCAAAAATCAGGACAATAAATTGAGGGTAAAAATCAAACCAACAAATTAATGACAAAATCAGGACATAAGGGTTTGACAGGTCTTGCCGAAGAAGATGAGCTTGCATTACCATAGAAAAACAAATCTATAATAGTTAAAAATAACTTTTCCCTATTACTTCCAAATCGTCGTTGAACTGGCTATCGTTAAGACTGTCGTTAAAACGACGACGATTACATCTAACCATCGTTAAATGTGGTTAAAAATACAACAACAATTTCATTTAACTAATGTTGAAAGTTCTAAATAACAATTTTTTAACACCATCGTCAAAAAATTAATCAAAAAAATAAAAAATAAGAATAAAATAATGAAATGGTTTATAACAACGGTTTTGGTCATAACTATCGTTATAAACCCACTTAAAAAAATAATGAAATTGTTTATAACGATAATTTTGGTAATAACCATCGTTAACATTGAGACTTGTTTTTGGTTTTAAGTATAATGTTTAGAATTTTGTCTATCAAGAACCTATCAGAAAGTTTTCATACAACAACCTAGAAAGTTTAACAAATAGTTGAACAAACAGTAGATCAATACTCTAACAAATAACTATGAAAGTATTTTAACAAATAACTCTAAGTCTAACTCTAACACCTATATATTCTTATATCTGATTATAAAATGTTTTTCTCACGCTTGTTGAACATATTATAATGCTCTTTGATTGAATGACTGGACATCGTTAAAGTTGTAGTAGTTGATGGCATGGTTGACACATGTTCAGTAGTGTTATTGCATTGCTCGACAAGGCCTGATGGTGGTTCACTTGGAGGAGATGAGCTACGGTAGTCCAATTGCCCTATGTTATTTTGATGTTGTGTTTTGTACACAAAACCTTAATAAAGTGTAGTACAAAGATTGTTTATTTACTTGTGAGTTAACGAGCTAACCTATTTCGTCTTGTCCTATAACCCAATAAATTGACGGATTAGGTAGGTTGGACCATGTTGGAATAGTGAATTAAAAAATATAATCCAACCCGCTATATGGTTGTCAAGTTGACGGATTGACTTGTCAAATTTAATCCATTTTACCATCTAGATAAAATACTCCATATTGAAATTAATTACTAAAGATATAAAATATTTAAATTAAATACATATTATAATTTGTATTACGTGTGAGTTTATTATAAACTCATTTACAATTATTTAAAGTTTAACACGCAAAATAGATAATTTGATTGATGCAATAGTTTTTCAGTATACGGACATTCAAACTTAATATGTGATTTTGTCCTTTTCTTTTTTCTACGAGAACGATAAGCATCTTTTAAACACAATTTAACCTTTTTATTGCGTAAAGGGTTTGTAATAAGATAGTTTAAATTAATATTAAGTAGTGTGGCTTAACAGCTTGGCTAAGTTTTGAAGCTTCATTTGAAAAGCCGAGTGATGAATAAAGTAAATGCTTGAGTTCTTTAATGCATGCAAGCTAACTAAATTGGCTCTTTATTTCTGTCTCTTTTGTAGATATCAAAGTCAAAACCCTAAAATCCGACAACAAATAATACTTTATGTTTAACTTAATTCGTCTTTTTTATTTGCATCATAACATAAATAACTATTTATAAAGTTTACACCAAACATTTTCCAAGAGTTGGATATCAACATCAACCAACTGTCTCTTCTCTTCCATCTCTCTCCCACAAGAAACCGTTAACTTCAAAACTCTTACATCCACACACTGCTCAAAACTTTATAAACATTGCTCTTACAACCAGAGATTTGAGATTTGTGCCCTGTGATAATTAATGAAAATTTATTTTTTAATTGTCATTTTTAGAATATTACTATTATGAAAATATACTTATTTGAGATCTTAGGTTTGAACTTTATTTTATATGTGAAGAAAATAGTAAAAGATGGACAACGAAGAAGAACGTACGAAATAAAGACAAAAATTTAAATTGCTAGTTGTGAGTTTGGCCACTGAGGGTGGGAATACCTGGTTTTTCTTCTACTCACAATAAACTATGCTTTATTCAGTGACTCGAAAGAACACGTACAAGTAGATTAAAAACTCTTCTCAAATTTCTCATTTTTTTATAGTTCTTTTGCAGTTTTTGTAGTGAATTTCTTTTATGAGAAAAACAAATCATGCACAAATAAGAATCTAACGATACTACTGCCGACTATTTTCTTAATTTTGTAGAAAATGAATTAATTGTGATTGAGTGGTTGAGGTTACTTTGAAAATTCACAATTAGAAAATAAAAAAAGAAAGTTTGCTTTGAAAATTCCTTTTCTATTTTATAGTTTAATATTTACTATTTTTCAGATGAACCTCTTAAAATTTATTTATAATCGAAGAGATAAAAAAAAATTAATCATACTTCATACAAGTAAACATCGATTTATTCAATATAATGAACATTTTAAAATTTTAATAAAATAGAGTTGTGGTTCACAAAAATAGAAATAAAGAGTGCTATTAAACAGAAAATTACTATATTAGTAATTTAAAATAATAAAAAAAAAAAACATTACTTAAGGAAGTAAACAATATCGAGTGATATCACTCTAGCTAAAGTATCATGATACATAATAATATGTCACATGAATTTAGAAAAAAATATCATGCAATAATATATGAACAATATTTTAACATACAATACTATTAATATAAAACGTGGGATCATATGTCATTGTCCAAACCTCTTGAATCAAGAAACTAAGAGCATCTCTCAACAAAGGCTAGGGTTCTAGATTAGTTAGCCTAATTAGAAAAAGTTTCTAGGAAGGAAAGATTAAGATTAGAAGAACTTTAATTATAGTATGAACCAAATGTAAACAAAGTTTTCATTATAGTAGGTTGAAATGAAGATTATCAATTAATTGGGACTAGTTAACTTAACATTTCATCATTCAAGGTGCAAGTTCTAACCAATGAGGATTGATATTTAGCGCATCACTTACCAACACCTCGATTAACAACTTTCATTCTTTATCTTCAATACGTAATTAATGTGATAGCAAAAGAGCTTTAGTTAAACCAGTTCTTCAAATTAAACATTTAATTTAATTTACTAAAATGAATTCAATGAAATAAAAATATAAAATTCAATTCTCCATCCAAAATGAAACTAAACACAAATTAAAGTAAATATCTAAATAAATTATATAAAATAATATTTTACAAATGAATTATTTTTATGAATTAATTTTAACTTATCAAAAACTTAATTTATTTCTTCTAAAATATTTTTCTCTCCTACAAATTCTCTAGGAAAATTCCTTTAAATATATGCATTAGGAGCTTTAACTTTGTTGTTGAAAGGTACAAAAGTGTGTGTGTGTGTATATATAAAGAAACATTGGAGGTGTTATATAAAATGTAGTCTTCTTTTAAAGACATATAAATAGAAATAAAAACTCATGTATTGTATTTAAGTTGGTACAATGATGTAGAGGTAGATAAACAGTTATCGTTTGACCAGTAAACATAATAATTACATGTGTTGGATCTGCCAAGAGCTTCCACTAGTTAGAATTACAGTCCAAAGCTTTATGTAAAACACCAAAAAATATCTTTAACTAGATAGTTGGGTTAATTTTGCAATAATTATATTTATCAATATTGGTCAAGCTTACTAGTTGTTTACTTATTCCAATTTCCAAAGACTTAAGTATCTATGATGTCCTCGTGTAGACTGGATTTCAACAATTTAGGTATCCATTTTTTTTTTCCTGTTTAAATACAATCTATTCCTGAAATCATTTGTTTCATATGATAAAAACCCTTGAACCTTTTCATAAATTATTTTTTTGCTATTATAAATTGACAAGGAGAATTGTCGGAACGTATATTTAGTTGATTATCTTTCACTATACTTATACCTACCCATGTGTTTAACATGTTCCAAACCCTATTTACATGTTACATATAAGGAATAAAGGGGTTACTATTTTTTATAAAGCACGTGATATTTCTTTTAATAGTGATCCTATCCTTCTAAGGTTTTCCTTTCTTGCCATCCTATTTAACATTTTCCTAAAATGTTGTACTGATGGGGCTACAATTATGCTCTAGAATTTGTTATACATATCAAAGTGACCCTCAATATTTGAAAATTGCAATTTTACGTGGAGACTTGATAGGATAAGTAGGGTGATAATTACTAAATATCAAACACGTGTTTAATTACCTTATTATTGAACTAAAATAAAATACGTTAATACTTATTGTACTATACCTACTATATTATATTAATATTAGATAATAAATTCACTCGAACTAATACTAGAACCTTATAACATGTATATTATACATATATACGAGATTAAGTTTTAAAAGAATAATTACATGTAATATCGTAATGAATTCAAAATATTTTCTTTAATTAATGAATTCGTTGTTATTTCTTTCATTACTATTTTATTAATCGTCATACTTTTTGTAGTTATTATTGGGATTAAAATTCTTCTCGGTCGATGATGAATGTCGAAATGTTCTTACAAAATCCTTAATCTTTAAGTTTCTATATTGTCTCAAGTTTGACGATAGTTGTTCGTTATAATAAGTTTGGGAATCTCAAAACGAAAAATTAGATTCTTCCAGACAAATATTTGAACTTGTTTTATGGTTATTATGCTAAAGCTTCTGTCTCTATCTATCGGGTGAAATCCACAACTATAAGTATGTACTGTTTTGCAATGGAGAACAGTTCGATTATGTTCACTATCAGTTACTTCACATACATAATAATCTGAACATTGATTAGATGTAATCATTAACTATATCATTATTCGGATGACTACCAAAACTTCCTTCCAACACTTCTAGGAACCCAAAACAATCTAATAACTCTGAAAAAAATAAAATAAAAAAATCAAACCTTACATCACCAGCATCACCCTTTATGAACAAAGTGAAAAAGAGAAGAAAAAGAATTAAAATTAAAGTTTAACATAAAAAACAAGATTATATTGTTCCTTATCCTTTTATCTTCATGGGACTATATTCTATAGCATAACAATAAAGTCTTTGTTATAATCTCTAAACTTGTAGAGAATTTATTTATTTTAATTAAAACAAGAAATAAACATACTCTATTTTTAAACTTTGAAATCTTTATTTATTTAAAATTTATCTTAAATAAAAATAAGTCTTATATGATCTAAATTAAACAGTGATTATGTTGCTGCATAAAGCTTTTTGACACATTATATCCATTTAAATAGATATTTAAAAAAATAAAAAAGTCGAAACTCAGTTTGTATTTTTGTATTTGGAAAACTAAGTAAACATTTAAATATGTAAGACATCTACGAGTCACTTCATCGTTCTTATCATCCTCAAGGTCACATCCCTAGAATAACACATGCAAACAAACATTTTGCATAATGCTTCCAATTATTGCGTCCAAACTTCAAAAGCTAGCAAATTTATATAGATTTATTCCTGTCTTCCAAATATATTGGTTTTACTATTTCTCTTCACATTTAATATTACTTATTTATACGAAAATCATTGTTGGTTTCTCTCTAATTAAAATGATACCATAATTTTTTAATATATAGATATATGATTTTTTAACAGAATCCTATAGAAGGTTTTCATACCCTTTTGGGCTGTTTGATATCATTTGGAACGAGTCGTTACCTTGATTTTCTTATAAGATAAGTAAATGTAATGAGTTGATCACCCTAAATCTTCAATAATTAAAAAGTAATTATTGTTACTTTTTTATATTTAAAAAAAAACGAGGGATTTTATTAATTCAATATTTTAAAATCACATTATTATTGCAATTTTAAAATTAAAGAATTCGATTAAACATTTTATTAATAAAAATATGAAACTAACCAAAAGAAGTAAATAATAAAAGAATTAATTAAGGAAACAAGTTCATATAACAATCTCGAAACTCGAAAAGATACAAAACAAGTAAACTTTGTTTCGCTATAAATGAACTTCGTTTGAAACACGACAAGAAAAAAAAAAAAAAAAAAACTTGTAATCTTTAATCTTATTGAATAAATTGGTGTTATTTTTCAAAAGACATTAACTCCATAATCGAGCATTGAGTTTAGGGGTATCGGTTTAGTTGTCAATTTTGTCAAACACCATCAATAGGTCCATATTCATCTGCCATTACGGCTTCTTATAGTTTGTATAAATGCTGCTTATTATTTATGCTTAAACACTAAATTCAAAACCAAACCTATTTTTCCATCACCTACCACTCCTCCTTCTATTCTTCAACTATTTATTCGGTTTCATTCATTCTACAATCTCATCTAATTCATGCATACAAAATGTCTTTCATTAGTCAATGCACCAGGTTGATTATAAATTATTATAAAATTTAAGTATAAATCGAAATTTCACATTAAATAATAATTAGTGATAATAAAATTGAACAGATGTAAAAAAAATTTAAAATAAATTCATTACTACATATATTTTAGGTTGAAATTATATTAATATCTTATATATAAATTAAACTTACGTTTTATTGGTATTATATTTTTGTTATTGAAGAAGTTATCCTATTTACCAATAACAAAATTAATTTTAAATTAGTTATTGGACATTTAGATAAAAGTTGAGAACAAACACATCGTTCTTATAAATTAGAGAACAGTTATAAATTATAGAATAGAGGCTAAACCCTAAGCTATAACAAGGTTAAATCCTTTTGTTTAAAAAAAAAATATAAACTCGACGTTTGAAAATTAAACATAAAAATGATATATAATGTTCGTATGGATATAATTGTTTCTAGAGAATATATTTTTCTGCCACAGAAATATATATAATTTTTTTTTTTTTTGTCTTTGAGAGGGCTGAATGTTTGAATAGAATAGATGGCATTACTCATATAAGAATATTCTGATATGCGTAACTCACGCTCTATATTAGTATATATCACAATCAAACAAAGAAGAAGAGGTAGTCATAAGCAAGTACCTGTATTTTCGGCACTGCAATTAACGACACAACAAAACACTAAAAGTGTCAACGCCACCTTATTAATTAGTCTTCAAATGTGGATGAAAACTTGGGTACTTTTTTTTTAAGGGAATTTTAAATAAATTAATTTTTTTATAATCTGCCTTCTTTTATTTCTTTTCAAAATGTCCTGTTCAGACAGAATGATGAAAATTTTCTATCTAGTTATATAAAATTTTGTTTTTAAGTAATTTTAAAATCGAAATTTTAGTGTAGAATTTTTAAACTAAATATTTGGAAATTTAAAAAAATAAAAATGATATTAAACAAACTAAATAATAAACTGTACCATTTTTTTTAGACAATCAGTAACTAAAAAATAAACCAAACACTTTAATATGTTTTGTGGCAATAAAAATCTTTAAACAAAAAACAGCATACATGGTCGTATTTCATTATTAATTAATGGAAGCATAAACTTATATTAAATTTGTAAATAGGACAAGGACAAAAGAAAAGGTATATAAGAGAAATAGAAAGAGGAAGGTAGGGGAAGAGAGATAAAGGAGAGTGAAGTATGAAAGAGACGTAGGAGAATATTTTGGTTAATTTAATTATTTTTAACGAATGCAAAAATAATTTTTACATCAATTAAATATAGAACATTTATATTTATTTTCAAAATCTCTGCAGCATATTATTTTACACTCACCTTTGTAATAAATAGCCAATCTAAAAGAAAGATATTGTAAATATATTTCTTGTACTAGGTAGGGAAAGAACCAAAGTTCGCGAAAGAGGTGTTTTTTTTTTTTTCTAATAAATTACACTGATGAGTTTTTTTAATTAATTACTTGGACACTTGTCTTTTTTAAATCTGTATAATATATATATATATATATATATATATATATATATATATATATATTACATTACACATACAATTATAAAAGTATTACTCTTTACAAAGGAGGTTATATAAATGTAAGAATTTAGAAAATAAAGTATTAGAGTTGATAAATGTATTAAAATAATGAGATTGAATATTTTATTATAAAATAATTTTATAATTTAAATAAAATTTTCTAAACTCGTCTTATTAATTTAAGAACACTTTATTTCTATAAAACATTTTCTCTTTGTTTCCTTTTACTTCTCTGTAAGATTTCTTGATTTGAAGATATTTATTTGACGATCAAGAAGTGCTTAGACGATCACAATATCAAGGTCTTCAGATATAACTGATCAAATTGTTGATTAGAGCAAGTAAGTTTCATTCATCTTTTCTAAGTAATTTCTTGTCTCTTGATCATGCAAGGGATTTTTTGTTTGCATGTGTCAAGTAGTCTTCTCCTTCAATTCTTGGGTCAATTTAGGTTCTAAGGTTTTTCTCCAATCACCAATCGGTGATTTGTAGGTGTTTTTAGAAGTTTCTTACGGTGTAAGCAACGGTCGGAGAATTT
This sequence comes from Vigna radiata var. radiata, assembly GCF_000741045.1. Classification (NCBI taxonomy): domain Eukaryota; kingdom Viridiplantae; phylum Streptophyta; class Magnoliopsida; order Fabales; family Fabaceae; genus Vigna; species Vigna radiata. The sequence continues at coordinate 7,927,229 of NC_028358.1, forward strand.
TATAACTATGCAAGTTTTTATTGAGGTAAGGGGAGCTAGATTTTTCTTTAATTGGTAATTAATTGTGTATGTTTGAGAAGTCTATGAGTATTGAACTAGTTGAATTAATTTCTGTTTTAGGATAAATGTATCATAGTCAATTTCACTGTTTTTTAGTGTAAAGTGATGAACTATGATTATGAGTAGGTATAATTTATCTTTGTTTATAGCTATTTTTTGAGGAAGTAGACTAGTGAAAACTTGAACTGGGGGTTAGGTGCTCAAATGATCAGTTGGAATAGTCTTGGTAAGTCATTTGGAACTTGTTAGAGTCCCTAAGTTGCTTAAAATTGTGCCAAAAGTGGTAGAATTAAATTTGGGTCTATAAGTTGAGGCTTGGTAGAATTTTGAAGTTTGATTTGGTTAGTAATTACTTTGAAATGAGTTTAGGATGGTTTAGACACAATTGTTCAAGCTTAATTGAGTATATAACACAATCTAGGAGGATTAAAAGTTGGGAAAAATATTTCAAATTTGTCCATGTTGCAAAATTTTGCAGTTTTGAAAGGTCTAGCTCACTGTCTATGCTTTCGTCGAGTGAGTTGGGTCGCTAAGCGAGAAGGTTGGGGGTCTGGATCACTGTGAGTTTTTTCGCACAACGAGCTGGGTCGCTGAACGAGAGAGTTGGGGGTCTGGATCATTGTCAGTTTATTCGCACAACGAACTGGGTCGCTAAGCGAGAGGGTTGGGGGTTTGGATCACTGTGAGTTTATTCGCACAGCGAGCTAGGTCGTTGAGTGAGAGGTTGGGGTTTGGGATCACTATTAGTTTTATTCTCATAGCGAGTTGGGTCGCTGAGTGAGAGGTTGAAGGTATGGAATCAATGTGATTTTACTCGCACGAGTGAAGTCGTTTAATGAGGGGTTTAGGGTTTGGGAATACTGTTTGGGAATTCGCATAATGAGCCAGGTCACTAAGCGAGAGAACTATGTGGTTGCCCAGTGAGAGTAGTCGTTGAGCAACTAGTTCGGTTTTTGTTTCACTCTTTCCTTCTTGGTTCTTGATTGATTTGTGTTATGCTATGATTTCTTGTGGATGATATAGGATTATGTATGAGTTGATATGATTATCCAAGTTTGTATTGAGATTCAAAGTGGAGGAATGTGGTTTCAAAGTAATGGTTACAAAAGTTATGTAAGTAAATTCCAAACTTGAATCTCTTAGTGAGATTCAAGTATGTTTAGAATGAATGCAGGAGCTTACTCTTGGGGTTATCCCGAACTCTAATGGTCTTTCATTCTCAAATAGAGAGGATTGACACATGTGGTGAAGAGTAGCATGAGGTTTTAGTCTTGGGTGCTTCCAGTATGATCCAAGGTGTGGAACAGACTAACCTTGTGAGTGTGGCAGGGTGAAACCCATTGACAATGGTTTTGCAAAGCAGCAGAGACCACCACAAGTGCACAACCCGCCATAGCTCGACAATCATTCTAAGTTCGGGCAGTCAAGTCTAAGTCTTAACATGTTTAGGGTGTTTGAGTTGATTGCTATATGTGTATGCTTTATGGTGTTTGATGTATTATAGCATTGTCTGAATCTTTTTATATTTAGCTTATCCTTTTGTTTGTGCTTGTCTATATATTGTTGTGTTCTATCCTTTACAATGATCATCTTGTAGGTGTGAGTAGAGAGAGAGATGAGGTTTCCTTGGAAAGGCACTTGAAGAGAGCGATGTTGCAATATAGTTTCTTTAGAATAGTATTGTGCATAACTTTTATTTAGACCGTTTGTATATAAAGTTTAAAATTTATAATTGTTTATTTTGGATAACTGTAAGTTGATATTTTATATTATTGTTTATAAGTCATCTATCATGTTAAACTTGTGATGACTATTATATAATTAAACGCTATATTTTGATATTAATGTTACAATAAAAATATATGTAAATATAATTTTATAAAATCCCAAAAATATCATTGCAGCTTATTTACTTTTATAATATTTCATTACTTTAAAAATTGTATTTGATATTTAACCAAGTCATCTTTATATATAATATTTTACATTAAGTAAATAATTTATTTATTTTTTCTAAAAAAACACACTGTAAGCATTATATGATAATTTATTTTATATGATAATTAATATATCTTCATAGATTCAAAAGTCTATAAATACTTAATTTCACCACATTGACACTCACATTTTACTTTATACTATTTTCTGTTGTCACATTATCTTAAGGTCAAATATTCTTTACAGATAGATTTTTCTATCCCCTTCTATCAACGAGCTAGGACTAACATCAAATTATAGATCCCACCATTGAATGAATAAATTAAAAGAACAAATGAACTAAAAAAAAAGATTAGATATTTACAATAATGAGAGAAAAGATAAAATAATAATATTTGTTTAAAACGAAAATGTATTTCAATTTTATATTGGAAAATTATATTGAAGACATTTTTATTTTGCATTGGAGGAAACAACGAAAACTTCCTTTTTGCATAAAAGATCAACGAAAAATGTGTTTTAGTGAAGGTATTTAGTCAAAAATGAAAAATGAAAGAGAAATGGGCTGAATTAAAATATTGAAGCTATATCTTCTTCTTGCACTTCAAAATTTTTTTTCGAGTATTGCTCCTTCCACCACCACTCCTTATTCCTTCCACTTCCTCATTTCTGTTTTACCTTTTCCTTCATTTTCGTATTCCTATTTTATCCTTCAGCACAATTTTATTTTTAAAGTTAATATTTTTTAACTTTTACTATGAATGTGATGGTCTGGTTTATGCTTAACCAACAAGTATTTGTTATTGATAGTTATGTTGTTTCTTTGTCTCTTTGATCTCATCACCCAAACAACACAACCATTTTAATGGTGGACCCATGTTTCTATATTTCATTTTCTTCTGTCTCTCTTTCTATTTTTTATGCTTCTTTCTATTGTTGTATCTTTTGAATTTTTTGATTTTTTATCTTACCCATACCAACGTACAAAGAGTTAAGCAATCTCACATAAAAAATGTTTATACATGAGGAAGAAATATATGTCGCAATGTATCAGAAAAAATATTGTGGAGGATAGTTAATTTTATAAAAAGGTTGAAACATTTTATATAATCATTTAAATAAAAAAATTAAAATATTGAAATTTTAAAACTTTAAGAGAGGAACTTGATCATTTAAATTTAGAAAATTTTAAATTATAATTAAATAGTAAGAATTTTGAACTTTTGAAATTTTTTTAATTTTATTTCGTTATCGTTTTGAAATTGAGATACAAGTACTTTAATAAATTTTACTAACAATAATGAACTCTCATGTTAATAATCGATTGTGGTTAATTTCCAGATTAATTTTGCAATAATTTTTTTTTACTAACATTAATGATATATGTTTCCATTTATGTCATTTAGAATTTTTTTATCAATGTTAATAAAATTACTTTTTTATGATATTAGTCATAAAATATTCATTATTGTTAGTCATAAAATATTCATTAACGTTTGCAACCGCTGCACCGCTGAATGACCACCGCAAACACCCCACATCGCCGTACCACGAAAAGCCACACTACCGCACCACGAAACCAAATGGATATGAGGACAGGAATATGGAGAAGAACCAAACAGATATGGAGAAGAGAAGTAAGAGTTGGAAAATGAGAAGAAGCGAATTTGGTGAGAGTTGAAGGAAGTTTGAGAATATGGAAAGTGAGAAAGTGAGACTTGGGAAAGTGGAGGTAGGACTGCGCGAGTGAAAATGGATGAGTAAAAATAGGTAGGAATTTAGAATTTCAGAATAAAGTAAATAAATAAGGTTAAAAGTAAAAAAAAAAGACTACTTTTGTAATTAAACTAATTTTGTAAAAAGTTGGAGAGGTGGAGAGAGCAACACCCTTTGTTTCTCCTTCAACAATCTTATGTGGGTTCCAATAAAAGTTACCCATAATGAGTTAGCTTGGCCTACATTAAATGGTTATACAATGGCCATTCTTTCTGCACCAACGCAGTTTCAACCTACACCTTCATAAATTTTTTGTATTTCAAATTATATTTTGAAATAAAAAATAAAAAATATATTTTAGATATATAATCCAGATTATACATTTCAAAGTACCAGAAATTATATTCCAAAATACAAAATAAAAAATCCATTTATTTTATATAATTTAAAATATAAAATTTACATTCCAATTTTGTAGTCTGAAATAAAATAATTTACGAGAGCTCGGATTAAAATTATTGAGGTATGAGAAGAAACTGTCCTGTATAACAAGTTGTCCGATACGAAGGGCCCAATATTCCCATAGTTAATTATGTGCCCAATTTTGTAAACAATAAATAAGTAAAAAATCCACTTCACATATCCATTGCAATGCAACTTTTGCCCTTTGCAAGTTAAACTGAAGAAGGAATAAGTATTCGAAAAGGATGACTGCATCTTTATAAGAAAAAAAAGGCACTAACAAAATTGTCATAATATTTCTGTTTATAAAAAACAGAAGGTTTCCAAAGGCATATGAAATTAAAACCAATTCCAAGTCAAAATGTAAATCCCCACTTTGTAAGATTTTGCCACACCAAGACTGTATACAAATAGGTAACGATTTTTTTAAAACAAACCCACAACACTGAACTGAATATACCAATTAAACAACACAACACCAAACCAAACTCAAATACAGAAGACAAGAATAGTGACGGAACATCAAGACTGAAAATAAAATTACAATGCAATGCATATTCGGTAAATTCAACATTTCAACTTTCTTCACGACGATGTGGAATCAATTGAATGAACATGACTTCTACTTTGAAAAGTAGCTGGCAACTTGGTCCATGGTAGGGCGAGAACCAGGATTTTGAGTCAAGCATGCATTTGCCATCCTTAGAATTGATTCTATCTCCTTAGCCATAGGTTTTGCAGGATGTTGGAGACGTTCATCTAACTTATCCATCAATGACGGAATATCAAGTGTTGTCTCCATCACATTCGATGAAGATGTCAACAATGAATTTATAAGATCTCCAGGATGCTCTCCCAAAACTATTTCCAGTGCTAATACCCCAAAGCTATACACATCGCATTTTTCATTTATTTCCATTCTGTATGCAAGTTCTGTAGCGAGATGAACCAGTTATCATAATATTTCACAAAAATAAAACAAGACACAAGCCTATCATAATCTATTGGTACAATTATAACACTAATAAAGAAAAGTTACAGAATCATTATAGAAGAAAGGAATACCTGGAGCAGCATATCCAAAAGTTCCCACGAATGAACTCCAATTTGTTGAATTAGGATTAAGAAGCTTGGCTGTTCCAAAATCTGAGACATGAGCCACATACTCCAAATTCAAAAGAACATTCTTGCTTGATATATCTCGATGAACAATTGGAGGTGAACAATCATTATGCATATAGCATAAAGCATTTGCTACACCTTTAATGGCATCAACCCTCCTTTTCCAATTAAATGCAATTGCCTCTTCATCGTCTTTTAAAATCTTATCTATGCTTCCCTTTTCCATCAACTCATACACCAAAAACGAGTATCGGGAATGAGAACAATACCCGTATAACTTCACAATGTTACGGTGTCGAATCTCTGTCAAAGCTTTAATTTCACTTGTGAAAGCTTTAAGGTTTGACATTTCTCCGTTTTGTACTGAATGGAGTTTCTTAACAGCAACAACTTGACCGGTTTGCAATTCAGCTTTGTAAACACTCGCTTGTCCTCCAACTCCAATGAGATGTTTACTGTCAAACTCTTCTGTGGCTTCAATTATGTTCTCATACACCATCTTTCCATCAAAACTCCATATCGAAAAGAGATTTTGGCCTGGTGATTCTTCATCTTGACATTCTTTTTTCTTTGAGCAATGATAAAGATGATATGAAACTCCAAAGACAAATAATGCTAGCATGGAAGTGCCCAAACCAATGGGTAAAAATACTAATATGACTCTATTAGTCTTATGATGATTTTCATAATTGTCAGGTGATGTTGGACATGGTTCTAAGCCTGAGACATTACCACACAAGCCTTTATTATTTCTCAATGCTTCAATTGTAGTCATATTGAAGGCTGGAATGTTGGGCAGTGGACCCTGTAATTGATTATATGATATATCAATAGATATTAAACTTCTCATCTCGTCAAGGCTGGAGAGATCGCCTGAAAGATGATTGTGTGAGAGATTTAGTGTTTCTAAGCTTTTCAACTGTCCAAGCACGGGTGGTATTTTTCCACTCAAAATGTTCATGCTAAGATCGAGACTTTGAACATATTTTAATTTACCAAACTCGGATGGAATGTTTTCCGTAAATTTATTTCGGCTCAAATTCAAGTGTAATAACTTGACCAAATTACCAAGTTGAGTTGGAATTAAGCCAGAAAAACCATTTGCTCCGAGCTCTAAAGTGTCAAGATCTAGCAATGATGCTATCTGCATAGGAACATTCCCTGAAAGATTATTATTATTGAGAGAGAGTTTGAACAAGTTTGTCAAATTACCTAAATCTTCGGGAATGTCTCCTACGAGGTGATTCGAAGACAGTTCAAGTACATGCAAATTGGTTGCCTGAATTAGTTCTGGTGGAATGCTTCCTGATAAATTATTGTTGGAGATTTTGAGGCTTGTGAGATTATGGCATTTTCCCCATTTTGGAGAAAGATGGCCATAAAAGTTATTATCACTCAGATCTATGTAATCCAAGTTTGGATATACACCAAAATCCTCTGTCACATTTCCTGTCAATTGGTTTTGTTGAAGCCAAACTCTCCTGAGGCTGGAGCAATTCTTCAAACTCTTGGGTACTGCACCTGTGAAATAGTTATTGCTAGCAGTAAACTTTATCAAGTTTCCACTAGTGCAAACATTGTGAGGCAATTGACCAATGAAATTATTGTCATATAATTGCAAATTTTCCAGGTTGTTAAGCATATTCATTTCTATTGGGATGTGTCCACTAAGCTTATTTGAGAATAAAGCAAGTGTGGTAAGCTTTGTCAAGTTACCAATAGTGGAAGGAATTGGTCCAGAGAGATTGTTTCTGTCAAGGCGAATAGAATCCAAATTGACCAAGTTACCGATGGAAGATGGGATTGTTCCAGAGAGATCATTATCTAACAATTGGATTGTCATAAGAGAATGGAGTTTCCCCACTTCATTAGGAATGGAACCGGAGAGATGGTTGCCATATATGTATAAATTCCCTAATTTGCTCAGATTTCCAATTGTAGGGGGGATTGTACCTGACAAATAGTTATTGGACAAATCAATTTGAAACAGATTTGTCATCATTCCAATTTCTCGAGGAATAGAACCCGAAAGATTATTGTTAAAAAGCCATAACCAGGTCAAGTTGACCAACTTCCCAATTTCCACGGGAATGTTTCCAGATAAATTGTTTTCATATATATATAAATCCTTTAGGTTCTGCAGCTTAGCTATTTCTTGAGGAATAGAACCGTCTAAGTTATTAATTGCTAACCACAAAGTCTTTAAGTTTGACAAATTTCCAATTTCGTGAGGAATATGTCCATAAAGGTTGTTCTGCGCAAAATGTAGATATTCAAGACTTGTCATATTTCCTATAGATTTTGGAATAGACCCTGTAAGACTGCAATTCCACAAGTTAATATATGACAAGAATGATAGCTTTCCGATAGAATTTGGGATAGTACCTGTGAGATTGGCAAATTGAATGACAATCTCTCTCAAATTCCTTAATGCACCTATTTCTTCAGGAATAGAGCCATTGAAAACATTTCTTTCCAAATATAAAAAGTGAAGATTGACCAACCGAGTTATTTCAGAAGGAATTGGTCCAGTGAGATGATTGTAACTTAAATCAAGATGAGTGAGTTTGTACAACACCCCAATTTCAGGAGGAATACTTCCAGTGAAGGAGTTAAAACTGATATCAAGAGTGAGAATGTTTGGAAGTGATGAAAAGTTTAGAGTTTGAAGCGTACCACTTAATCCAATGTTTGTAAGATTTATGTTGGAGACTGATCCTGAGTGGTCACAAGCAATTCCAAGCCAATTGCAAGAAGTATTGCCATGCCATGAAGATAGCAATGTTTGAGTTGAGTTGTGAAAGCTTGCTTTCCACTTCAACAAAGCGTTGGCTTCTGTGTACTGAAGTGAGACTGATGAAGACAGTGTTGCATGGAGAGAAGTTGCCATTACAAGTAGAAGGAACCATAATGATATGAGCTTAACGGGCTGAAGCTTTGGAAATAAGAACACCATGGCTGCTATGAATATATTCTTCAATCACTGGTAGTCTCACAGGACCCCCCTATATTGGATAAATTTGAAATGATGGTTAAACTTGAGAGGTTTATATGCTATGAATAAATTCTTCAATCACTGGTAGTCTCACAGAACCCCCCTAGATTGGATAAATTTGAAATGATGGTTAAACTTGAGAGGTTTATATACAGTGATGCTTCTTCAAGAGCTCTAAACTATCATTTCATTTTTAATAAGTTATTTGCATAAATAACGTTTAACGTCTAAAAATATGACTGTAAAATGTCATTATAGATGTCGGTTCCCAGGGTCAGATGTCAAATAAGGTATAGACGTCGGTTCTTCAAGATCAAACGTCCAATGGTCTACATATAGAACTAAAGAGTTATCGTTTTAATGGCTTTAGACGTCAGCTCCTCCCTCCACAGACGTCAAAAAGATCCAAAAACACCACATTTTAAGCACTAATATTAATTCTTTTACGACATAGACGTCGACACTGATAGGAAATAATATATTTGATTATAGATTACCTTGTTTAGTTTCTGCATAATTGATTTTGTCTTAAATAATTGATATATTCTTTCCTTAATTATTGTACATTAATTATTGTAAGCTGGTTACGTACATTCTATATATTGTACGCTGGTTACTCTTTCAACATCAATAAAACACATTTGTTACAATAGTTACATGGTATCAGCCTAATTTCGATCATTCCTTACCCTTTCTTCTTTTTTTTTTTCTTCCCTATGGCTAATACTTATGGTGCTTTTTCCTTTAACACCATGATCCACATGTTAAACATACGCCTCACCTCAACAAATTTCATTCTCTGGCGTCGTCAGCTCCTTCCTCTTCTCTAAGGACAGGCCTTTTATCGTCATATTGATGGCTCAATCATAACTCCTCCTGCGAAATTGCCTGCTGTTGATGGATCTTTGACGGTTCCTAATCCAGCCTTTATCACGTGGAAACAACAAGATTAAAGACTTGTAAGTCTTCTTCAGGCCTCCCTTACTGAAGAGACTCTAGCTGAAGTACTGCATTGTGACACCGCACAACAGATTTGGACTACTCTTGAATCCCTCTACGGTGGTGACTCCAAGCAAAGAGAAATTGGGTCCAGAGATCAATTGTTGCACCTTAGAAAAGGCTCATCCAGTGTTAAGGAGTTTTCCAAAACGTTTCGAGGCTTATGTGATCAACTCAGCCTTATGGGTAGACCAGTGGATGATTTAGATAAATTACACTGGTTTTTACGGGGTTTAGGTCCCACTTTCACTTGCTTTGGTGCATCTCAATTAGCCATGCGACCACTGCCTGTTTTTCGTGATCTTCTTTCTGCTGCCGAGAGTTTTGAAATGTATTTACATGCCGTTGAATCTACTCCCTCTCAAGCTGCTTTTAATACCATTACTCAATGTTCCTCTCAATCATCCAATACATGTTTTCAATCTGGGTCGCGTTCTTTCTCAAATGGCAAAACAGGTCGTGGTTGCCAATACTCAGGTTGTGGTGGTCGCGGCAGAGGACATCGTCCTATCCATTGCTAAATTTGCCGAAGAGAAGGTCATTATGCCACATCTTGCCATCAACGTTATGAAGGTGGCCCACCTTAATCTGCCAATCTTGCTGAATCATTTGCAAATTCTTGCACTCTATCAAATTCAAACCAGTCTGATTGGTGCCTCGATACTGGAGCTCCAACACACATGACAACAAACTCATATGATTTAGACTCAATTAAGCCTTATTCTGGTAATCACACAGTTACTGTTGGAAATGGTAATGCTCTCCCCATTTCCCATATTGGATCTCATCGTTTGACACATACCTTAAACCTTTTTGATATTCTTGTTGTGCCTGGACTCCAAAAGAATCTCATTTCAATTAGCAAACTTACACATGACTTTCTTGTGGAGGTTATCTTTACTGACACATCTTTTCTGCTTCAGCAAAGGGGTACAAAGGAAATTCTAGGAAAAGGGAGGCATGAGCACAACTTATATGTATTGGAGCATGGTCAAAATGCCTTTGTTTCTATTTTAAATTCCAATAAGCTACGAGGATCATTTGAAATGTGGCATTATCGTTTGGGTCATGTTCACTTTGATACTATTTCCCATTTAAGAAAAAGAGGTCTTTTGTCTTTATCTTCTATTTTACCAACTCCTTCCATTTGTGGCTCTTGTGAATTAGCTAAAAGCAAAAGACTTCCTTATTCCCTAAATGAGAAACGCGCATCGCATGTGCTGGATTTAATTCATTGTGATTTATGAGGACCTGCTCCCATTTGTTCAAAATTTGGGTTTCGATATTATGTGATTTTCATTGATGACTATTCCAAATTCACTTGGTTATATCCAATGCGCCTAAAATCTAATTTTTATGATGTATTTGTCCAGTTCAAGAAATTTGTTGAAAATCAGTTTCATACAACTATAAAAACTTTCCAAAGTGATGGTGGCACCAAATTCAACAATAACAAAGTCAAGACCTTGCTAAATGAAGCTGGAATTCTTCATCTTATGTCTTGCCCTCATACACCAGCTCAAAATGGTAGAGCTGAACGCAAACATCGTCACATCACTGAAACGGGCCTTGCAATGCTTTTTCATTCAATCTTCCTGCTCATTATTGGCTACATGCTTTTTGTTTTGCTGTTTATGTCATAAATCGGTTACTGACCACTCTTCTAAATGATGTTTCTCCATTTGAGACCTTATATAATACTCCTCGTAATTATGCTCACTTTCATCCTTTTGGCCGTCGGGTTTATCCTTGTCTCCGTGACTATGCCACTAACAAATTGTCTCCTTGCAGTGCACCTTGTATTTTTCTTGGATACAAAAACAACCATAAAGGATTTCAATGTTTTGATCCTTTAACCTCCCGGTTATACGTAACAAGACATGCCAAGTTTGATGAACTTTATTTTCCGTGTTCAAAAACAGGAACTATATCTCCAATTTCCGAATTGGGTTTTTCTTCATATGCTGAACCAGCCTCAACACCTGAAATTCCTGCTCCAGCTCCTGCACCAGCTTCTTCTTTGCCACTATCCAAGGAAACTGTGCACTCACCAACTACACCTTGTGGTCTATGTCCTGCTGAAGATACTCCTTCAACTGTTGTTTCCATGCCTGATACTGAACCACAAATACACCGTAGTGTCCAGTCTACTCATCCTATGGTCACACACGCCAAATCAGGTTTTTTTAGGCCTCGTCATTTTGCTGACATTACCACCTACCAACCATCTTCTCTTCTTTATGCTCTGCTCACCACTTCCACACCCAAAGGATTCAAATCCGCTACCAAACATCCTGGTTGGTTAGATGCTATGCATAAAGAGCTCCTGGCCCCACACTCCAACAATACTTGGGATCTTGTCCCACGCCTATCCAACACCAACATTGTAGGATCCAAATGGGTGTTTCGCACCAAATATCTTTCATGTTCGTCATTGTTGTGGCAAAGTATGTTTGATAGATTTTCTTCCAATTAATTTATTTTGCACCAATTAACTTTAGTTTGCACAGATTAAATTTCATTTGCACCGATTAAATTTCGTTTGCACCGATTAATTTTGGCTTATGTGAGTTGATGAATCTTGACGGTAACATTGAGTGCTCAATCTCCATTGCTTGAAACTCATAATATATACAATTTTATGATGTGCTAGAATAGTTTTCTGTATTTCAAATGCGGTAATATTGTAAAAACAAATTATTATTATTATTTTTTAAAAATGGGACGTCAGATTTGGAGGGATCTGATGTCAAAATTAACGCTTGGAGGAGGGGATCCGACATCAAATTGACGTATCGCAATAAGACGTTGAATCTGGATTAGACGTTGAGTGTCAAAAATAACAAACATCAAAATTCTTTTTTGTAGTAGTGATATATGTATAGGCTTAATTGCTTATTTTATCCCCAGTTTCGCTAAAATGTGTCAAATAGGTCCATCCTTTTAAAAAAGTGTCAATTGCATCCCCACTTGGTAAAATTTGTCTCAATCAAGACCCTTTTGTTAAATACGCACAAACACATTAACTTTTTATTCTCCCTCCTTTGCTCTTTTGCAACGCAACAAACCGTTCTCTTCTTTTTGTTAGAGCTATCTTTTTGTCCTTTTGCAATAAAAAAAAGTTGGAGTTCAAGACACTCCTGCATAGGGATGGCAAAGGAATTCGTGCATGTGGATATCTACGAATAAGATCCGTGACGGATAATTGGTACTCGTGGATATTTACTACTTGAGGGTAGTGGGTAGCGACTATTTTAATACCCTCTTATAAACGGGTCAGGTACGGATATTATACTATCCGTACTTATTCGTACCTGCGGATATCCGCTACAAGCAAAAAGTAAAAATAAATATTTAATTTATATTTTTTTAAGTTAAATTTAATTAACTTAATAAATTCGCTTTGTTATCAATATTCTCCCTCCTTTGCTCTTTTGCAACGCAACAAACCTTTCTCTTCTTTTTGTCAGAGCTATCTTTTCGTCCTTTTGCAGTAAAAAAAAGTTGCAGCTCAAGACACTCCTGCATAGGGATGGCAAAAAAATTCGTGCCCGTGAATATCCACGAATAAAATCCGTGACAGATATACTCGTGGATATTTACTACCCGCGGGTAACGGGTAGCGAATATTTTAATACCCTCTTATAAACGGGTTGGGTACAGATATTATACTATCCGTACCTATCCGTACCTGCAGATATCCGCTACAAGCAAAAAGTAAAAATAAATATTTAATTTATATTTTATTAAGTTAAATTTAATTAAAATTAACATTAACTTATATTTTATAAGGCTAAATTTAATTAAAATTAAATTTTAATTTATATTTAATTTAATTTATATTAAATTTTATATATTTTTTGTAATTTTATTTAAATTTTATTTTAATAATTTATAAAAATATTTTTTTTAAATATTTGTGGGTATCCGCAGGTATCCAACGGGTATCTGTATGTTTTAAAATACCCGCAGATATTTTTTAAGCGAATATTTGTGCGGATAGCGGGTTAGACAGTGGATGAAATTTTTTTTATCGGATCGGATTACGGGTAGGCACTATTTGTACCCGACTCGACCCATTGCCATCCTTTCCCCTGCTAAATCATGTAGAAAAACATTCCTTCACATTTTTATACTTTTCAACCTACCTATATTACATCTTGTCATTAAATGCACAATTAAAATTGTTCAACTAAAATTAAAAACTTTTAAATATTATACTTGAATTTTCTCTTTCATTATTCCACTTAGTTATTAAATAAAAATAACAATATTTATTATTTTTATAAATTTTAAGAAATATGAAAAAGTATACCTAAAAATAAAAGGTTTAAACCCTTTAGTTGTTCCTATTTTCGTTCGGTTCTCCCATTTTGTTCTCCTTCTTTTAAAGTTTCTTAATTAAATCCTTATAACTGTTAATTTGAAGCAATTGAACCCCTTCCGTTAAAATTCGTTAACGGTGTTAAAATTATGCACAACTGGTGGAATGACGTGTTAAATGTGTTAGTTGGAGGCGAAACGTGGCACTTTTGCCCTTCCACAACTGCTGCATCCCCTTCCACACCAAAATCACTTTCTCCCGTTGCTTCCCCCAAATCCTCTTCGCCCGCGGCATCACCTAAGGCTGCAACTGCAACCCCCGCATCGACGTCAGCGACATCTCCTCCAACCGCTATAGCTCTTGCTCCCGCGACCAAGCCTCCGGCAGCATCTACTCTGGCTGCAATTCCAGTGATGATGGGATGTGATGATGGACCCCACGACATGTGCTTTCTCACCAAAGTCACCAATCTTCTTACCAAACTTTTACAAAGTCAGTCTTCAAATACAGTAATATGCGCAAACGTGTAAGCTCCTTAACTCAAATTAAGCTCAGATGCCACAATCAACACGCACCTTCTAATTTCTTCTTTTTCTTTCATTTTTATGCCGAAGGAAGCATAGCAGAGCCTGATACCTTTGCCATCAAGATCCAATTAGATCAACTCAATTCTAATATCCGAATTCTCGGTTTGTTTTCGTAGTATTGAAATTAGGGTTTACGATTTTTGTTTCTCTGTAATTGAAATTAGGATCTTGCTATGATTGTGAATCGTAGTATTGTCGTGCTCACAACAATCTCGACTCCACTGAATAGTGTTCCATTATATATGGTGCATTCATCAAAAGGAGGAGTTGTTCCGTCATGGTGGTTGGAAGATGAGCTAAATCGTAATTTAGGGCTTCTGGTGCGAAGAGATTTGGGGCTTTCTGTGTCTCAGGTTTTGCAGGTTGCGAGGAAGTGTTTCGCGATAAAGGAGATGAAGCGAGAAGTTCGTTTCTCGGTGATGGTCATGGTGACGCTGTGATTTTGGAGCTTTTGTGCTACAAGTTTCGAGATTTCACGGTGGTTCTGACGAAACTCTCGATGGCTTCTTCTTGCGGTGGTGTGAGGGTTTATGTTGGTGGTGGTGGTGGAGGAGACGAACATGCTGGCACTATGAAGGAGGTGATGGAGCGTGATGAACTCCTGTGACTGTTTGAAAAATTGGAAAAAACAATAAGAGAGGTTCACAGACACATTACTCTCACATCAGCAAGCCACATTTTAAAAAATTCACACGTCATCCCACCACATGTGCAGTATTTTAACTCTGTTAACGAAATTTAACGGCAGGGACTAAATTATTTCAAATTAGCACTTATACGGACTCAATTGGGAAATTTTAAAAACGAGTTATCTTAACGAAATAATACTATATACTGGTCAACAATGTATGTCAGTTTAATTTGAGATAATATAACTAAATTAAAAACAAAATGAATTTATGATAATTTGATTAAAAAAAATCTTTTAGCTTTGATCAATTTGTTTTAGAATATAACAAAGGAACTAAAAGGTAGAAAAAGATAACAAATTATAATTATAATATTGATATAGATTATGTAGTATGATTACATTTTTAGTTAAGAATATATTTTTCATATTTATATTATTTATGAAAACCATGTTTCGTTTTTAATTAAATTAATTATATATTTGTTTTGTTTCTATATGTAAATATTATTGTTGATATACGAAGAAGTTTTATATTATTTTATAAAATTAAATTTGTATTTGGATTATAGAGGTGAATTTGGAAGACCCAAAATTAGAGAAAATTTACAGAAAGAAAAGTGAGAGTGATGGTGTTTGACTAAAAAAATACAAGAATTGAGAAAAACATTTATAAAAATTTGTAAACAATTTTTATATAAAAAAATCCTACAAAATAAATATAAAATTGTCAAATATTTAATATGAAAAAGAATGTTTAATATCATAGTTGGGTGATCCAATAATAATATAATAACAAGTAAAAATAAACTTAGTTAATAACCAATTTCATTAATTTCATTAATAAACTTTAATATTGTGACATCCCAATTATATAATAATAATAATCATATAATATAGGCGTTATCATCCAAATAAATGAGAACAATTTAGAAATAGACTTGCAAATAAGTCTTTAAGTTTACAGTCGTCAGGGAAATACCAGAATTTAGGATTATTTTCTATTTTTTAGGTGTGGTTTTATTGTAAAAAAAAAATTAATTTAAATAAAAATGCACAGTAGACGTTAGTTAGTATCCTCTCTGACATCTATTGACGTCTGTCAGTACTGATAGACATCAAATGGCTTGTAGTGGCAGTCCAGGGTTTTTCTCTCTCAACACGAGCCAATGACGCTCAACGCTGATAGACGTCAGATCCCTCTCATGTCCAACGTCTCGTATGACGTCTGATGGAGATATATCTAACATCTCATATGACATCTGATGGGAGAACACCCAACATTTATTGATGTTTGATGAAAGATCCGATGTCCAATTGACGTCACCCAATATAACGTTGGAGAGGAATCACATGCCAAAAGCCAAAAATAATAGAAGTTAAAAATATATTTTGCAATAGTGACATGTTGCCAACCTGTGAGGATTTAAGTGCAAGTTGCTCTTCAATATTTAATGGCACCAAGAAAACAAGAGCACCAAATTGTGAAAAGAAAATTTAGAAAATGTGCTTGTGCCATATTGATGGGCAATTGATTTCTTGCAACTGCAATCTGACACATGTCCGGTGGTGACAGTGATCGTGATATAATGAAAGAAATGTTGTTATTCTCCGCGGTTAGAGTTTTTCTAACTACCCAATTCATATTTTTACAATACCAAAAAAAAGTGTGAGAGAGAAAATATTCTTTGAGAAGGAAGTAGCGATCCTTCTGAAAACTGTGCGTGTTGGCATGCTTGGCTACGTCATTATCTTCCTCCTTTGTTTTCATCTCACTTTTTCTCTCTTCCCTACGAATCTCAAAACCTTTTCATTGCACCACTTACCACTACACTTCCCAGTTTTTTCTCTTCCCACTTTTCAAAACTTCTCATATCCTATCCCTCCATTTTCTTTCTAATCAGTCCTTGTAAATATTCTTGCAATGCATTTTTTTCTATTAAAGATAGTAAAAATGGTTGGAAATTTTATATGTTAATAATAAAATTATTTGATAATATAAATAGTCGAAAATTTTATTTTATAAGTCATTTATATAATATTGAGTTAAGTTTAAATATCTTTTAACATAATATTACACGAATATTTATCATAATGAAATTGGTATTTGTAAGGACCTTAATATATATATATATATATATATATATATATATATATATATATATATATATATATATATATAAAGAATTGGGGCAAAAACAATATTAAGAAAAAAAGGGAGGCGTTTTAATCAAAAGAAGCCAATTTAGTTGTTGTTGGACTTTCGGTCATTTTCTTAAGAGCGTGTTTCTCTCTAGAACTCATACTCATCATTTTTCTGTCTTCTCTTTAACTCTTCCACACACTGACCCAGTGCATGCCTTTTTAGGTAGAATCAGACCGCAATGTTGATAGCTTCCTGTTCATTCGATTAGATTTTTTTTATCCCCAACCGGTCACTGTCTCGTTTCTTCTCTGGGAAGGGTACTAGATAAATGGTCGTGAACCGAATTGCGTTTTGGATCAAGGTAAGGGGAGTTAGGATATTTATTTATATTGGCTTTATAAAATGTGTGCATGATGAATTTTGAAACTGTATTTTGTTTTGAAGTGGTACTTGACATTTGAGTATTACTGCGTTGTATGTACTGAACTATGCTTTATGTGATCTGTGCTTTATGTGATTTGTGTTGAAATGTATGAACTGATGGATGAGTTAAATTGTTGTGATTGATTTAGTTGGAACTATTAGGGGTGTCATCTGTTATAAGAGAAATTTAGAAAAAAGGGGTTAAGTGAGACTATACTGTTTTAGGTCATGTTTAAAGGAAGTGAAAAGGGTGAAAATCTGAGTTAGGAGTTCTTTGTGCAATTGGGTTGTGGAGATATCTTAGACAGGTAAATTGTGACTTATAGGATGCACTAAACTGGTCAAAAACATGCTCATATTGGTAAACTTTAATTAGGGTCATATGGTGGAATAAATTGATGTTCTAAAGCATAAATTGAAGCTTGATCAACTTATAATTTTAGCAAGGACATTTGGAAACATTTAGATAGGATTAATCAAGTCTTAATCACAAATTAGGGGTCTTAGAAGTTGGGGAAGAGGTCTAGAACAAATTTTGGGGTGTTAGGTTATCAAAATCTGCATAATTTAGCTTCCTCTACAAACAAAATTCGCTAAGCGTACGGAGGGGTGCGCTGAGCGAATTATGTGTGGCAGATTGAGTGTTTTTTATGTTTTTGACGTTTTGGAAGTTTTTGACCCTTCCGGAACCATTGATGATGGTCTCCAAGCTATTTGAATTACTTAAGTATTGGTAATTAAAGGTTATAAAGAAATTTATGTCAATAAGTGATGCTTTCTATGAAAATATGTAACGACGGAGTATGTAGGAGTTTGTTTTTAAGAAAGGGTTAAAGATTTTAATATATTGAAATGTACAATTATGAATAAGAGGTGTGGAATAGAGTTCCAAGGAGGAACTTCTTGTTGATTTTGTATAAAGTATTGTATGTATGGATGTAAAATGTTGAGAATTGTATGTATGAGTGTAAGAGCTCAGATTTAGGGGTTCATTCTGATGCTCTCAATAGTCTCGATCTCACATAGAGAGAAAGCTATGTGGTGGAGAGTGGGAAGTCCTTACCGAAGATCCATTTTAATGGACAGAGTAGGAAGGATGTAGCTTCAGTGGTTATATTTATATCCGAAGATCCAGTTTCGGGGACATAGTAGGATAAGATGATTGAGCTAGCAAATAAGTGCATCCTTATTTGAAGATCTACTTTGGGGGACAGAGTAGGATAAGATGTAGCTGGGTAAAGTACCACTGCAAGTGCAGAACCTGCTAAGAGTTCGATATTCATATGATTGTTTGGATGAGTTGAGTTTATGAGGATTATGGTATATTTATTGTATGATTGAGTAATTTATATGTTAAGTATTATATGTGTATGAATGTATGTTTATATACTTGAATTGAATGACTTAATTGAGGTTGAACTGAACATCTTAGGGAGAGATGATTGGGAATGATTGTAGAGATATTGTGGTTGTTAGTATAAGGTCGGGAGCTTTGAAATGGTCTGTCTATCCCTACACTCAAAGCATTGTTCATACTCATATAGAGGAGAACAGTGTGAGTGGTGAGAGTCGAGGGAGGTCCTCGTCTATAGTCTTAGAGTTTAGACATAGACAGATTAGGGGATTTACCTTGCATAGTGTTGGGGATGGGCCAACTGAACTATGCAAGTGCAAAGACGACCAATAGCTAGATAGTTATACTAAATTCGGATGAGTCGCGTTGAGTATTTGATGTATGGTTTGATTGTATTGGCTTTCTTCTTCTTTCTACATGTAATTAAGCATGATGATCTTTATTGATTGTACTATATGTTATAATGTTTGTCTACCTAGCTCACCCTTACTTTTGTGTTGTATGTTGCTTGGGTATGTTTCTATTGTGATGATCATTCACTTGGATGAGAGTAGATGTTCTTGAGGAGGTTCCAGTGGAGCAAGTGCTGGAAGATGCTAATGCTGCAGCTTAGTTTATTAGGATTTCTATATTTCAATTCATGTCATTTTGGAATACTCTGATATTTGTATCACTTTGATGTACCCTTTATGCCTAAGTTTATGCCTAAACTATCAAAACTTAAACTTAAACTAAAGCTAATTAATGTTCAACAACAATAAAAGTCTTCCTAAGTCCATCCTTAGAGAAGATAAGCTGTCCACTCTTGTTTTATCTTTCTAATTGTATCATCTGGTATAGGAGATGTATTGCAAAATGAAGAAAAATTCATTATGTTTGCATATGTTCAAATATCAATTTGATTTGTAATGTATTGAAGGTAAGCATCATTACCTCAATCCAGTCATCAGTAATGCTAGCTCGAATGATGGTTTGAATTAGAGCTGTCAACTTTTTTTTAGCCCTAAGGCCAACCCTGACCCCTTTTCCAATTGGCCCATATTTTTTGACTCACGATAGAGGGGGCTTTTCTAAATCCCCCGACCCCACAGCCCCCATGAAATGGGTTGGGATTCAATTAGGGCCGGGTTAGCCCCAAACCCCCAAAATATCATGTTTTTTTTCGAACGTTGGTATTCCTGTCTACTCTGGAAAAACACTTAGCAACTTTGGAACGCTGGACAGGAACATCAACCTTGCAAGAACTACAAAACCCAATTCGACCCTTTTCTTAATCACCCTTGTCGATTTCACACTACACATTTTGGAGGTACTCATTTTATCTACCTGTTCATGAACATGTTTAATTTATATTATCTTCTTATTCTTGAACAAATCTCTTACTATTTCTTCTTCCGATACTGGTGATTCATAACCTCATCCCCAACTCCAACTTTGATTTCTATGTTTCTTATTCTTTTGATGTTTGTTTTGTTGGGTGTTTTTTTCCTGTTTGATGTTAATTTAATTAATTCAATATCTTTGCATGTATGTGTTTTCAAGGATGTAGGTTCTGGGAAAGTTGTTAAAGAACTTCTTGTTCTAGAACTTAAGTGGGGCTTGCTGCATCCGATTTTTGTGTTAAAAGTTGAAATAAGTTTGCTACCGTTCTGTGTTTGTTTTCATTATGAAAGATGTTTAATCGATATAGAATATTTGTCTTTTCTTTATTTAAGAAGATTCAAAACTTTTATTTAAAAAGATATTGAATAAACTTTTATTGGCATCCTATAAATTATGCTCTTCCTGCGTGCCGTGATGATATTGACACTATTTCAGCCTTTTTATTTTTAGTGGAGTTCCTCTATTTTTTATGCCTACCAGGTTTGGATTTCCTCTACTTTTTATGCCTACCAGAAAGGGACCAAAGAACTGTTTTTGCCTACCAAGTTTTGATTTCCTCTACTTTTTATGCATTCTTGTTTGCATAGTTTTCTTCTTTGGTATTTTTTCCTTTTCATGAGTGTATTAGAATAAACTTCTCTGTCTTAAATTAAAACGACCCATGTTAGTTTTACAGGACTCACATTAATGTTTTATAAAGTTCTATAGAAGAAAGACCTATTAAAAATATTTTTCATTTATCTATGCTAAATAATCAGGAAAGTTATTTAATGGAATGGGAGATTCTTGGTTGTTTGGCTTCTTTTTTTCCTTCATGCATGACAGTAACAAAATTTAGTCATATAAATGAGTTTCACACTACACAGTTTATTGGATCTATTGTTCCTATTTGGCCTTTTGAAGTCTATGATCTTTTCTGATTTTTTCTTAGTTGCCCTATATTTCTTCATTGACTTAAATGACTGATTTGCTCACATTTATTTTCCTATTACAGCTACAAGAAAAGCAAAGACTAATTGATTTTGCAGATGCACTTCGTAGTAAACTCAATTACTTTGATGAACTGGAGAATGTAAGGTTTGACTGTTGGCTTGACTGGATCTTTTCTTGATTTAATTTTCCATCATTGCCTTTTTTTGGTTTAAGTATTCGATAGTAAGTTAATGCTAAAGAATTTTTTGGTTTTTGCCAATCAAACATTTTCTGATGAATATGATTTATCATGTATCTCAGATCACCTTATTCTCAACCTGGACGTTTGAAGACTTCAAATCAGCTTTGTCAAAAGACATTGGTAATTCTCCAATATCTGATTTGAATTTAAAGGTAGGTAATGGGTGGAATATATGTTTTTGTCTTCTGTTTTATGTGTTTCAAATATGCTAAATTTCTTTACTTGTCTCAAAACTAATTACAAGTCTGTTTATTAGAATAAATTATTAGTTTTATAGGATGATTTGTGTCAAAAGTTATGTATTTTTCTTTTGAGCAATACTTTCATAGGATATAAATAAAATTAGTGTCGACCATCTGGTTTAGTGACTGTCAATTTCTTCTCACAATACATTGACCTAGAACAAAGACTCCAAAATTTTTATAAAGATAAGACAACAAATCGTTTATAATTAATGTCTTTTTGTAATTAAGGTTCTACCAAAGGAAGCAAAATCAATTTAACAATTTCTGCTTTCATTAGGTCCTTTTATTATATCTTGTATCCTCAGACACCCCGTTATGCACTATGATTTCAAAGTGTCCTTTAGTAATAATTTTATTAAGGAAAGAAAAAAACTGGCATTGTGACATTGTTTTGAGCAATTCTATCATTTGAAAATTCTATTGTATTGATTGCACTTTCCCAAATAGAAATAGAGAGTTGATGTTATCTAAAATTCACATGGTTTCAACTCCATATCTCTTTCCTATGGTTTAACATTTATATTAGTTATGAGGAAATTGATGAATCTAAACTGATCACAGGTATTAAATTAATCTGTTGTGTGAATTAATCTTTGAAAGATCATGTTATTGGCATGTTCATGATATACGGGACTGGTTGTGTAATTGAAAGGTTTTAATTGGTACGAGTTGTGAATATTTTTTGAAAGATCATGTTGTTGGCAGACCAACTTTCCTCAACACCCATTGTTGAGAATGAGAAAGCCAAAAAGGTACCTTCTTACACTTTGGGGCTCCCATCAATGTTTCAAGCTTTGTCTGTTTCGTTTCTTAGATGCTGTTGGAAAGTCTTTGAATTGAGTCTCTAATTTTCAACTTGAATTTCTATTCGCATGTTTTGTTTTGTGTTTAAAAAAAATTGATTCTAGGGCTAGAATTGATTTTTGAGTTAAAAAAACACCTATCAGTCTTTCATTTCGAAAATTTGATCTATTTGGTGGTTTAGATAATTTTTTTTTTCATTTTCATTTTGAATTACTATTTGGATTCTGTGTTGGTTTTAACTCAATTTCAATATTTGCTTAGGATGTAGAGGAAAGTGTGAAAGTGTTAAAAGATGCCGCTAAGACAAGAAAGGTTGCAGCAGAGTAGGTTCTTTCTGCACTGTCTATCATTGAGAAAG
Organism: Vigna radiata var. radiata; assembly: GCF_000741045.1. Taxonomy (NCBI): domain Eukaryota; kingdom Viridiplantae; phylum Streptophyta; class Magnoliopsida; order Fabales; family Fabaceae; genus Vigna; species Vigna radiata. The sequence goes on from NC_028358.1 coordinate 7,949,947, forward strand.
CAAAAGCTGATCCTTCTGGTTTTTTTGAAATGCTTGGTGGCAATAAATCTCCTGGGAGGACCTGGATGGTGATTTTTACTGCTGAGGTTAATCTACTTTTTTTGTAGCTCTTCATTTAGCTATAATTGACTTCTTAGTGCTTTCCACAATTTTGTTTTTGTTTCTCATGCTATTAAATTTTATTTACTATAGTTAAACCTTCCGTATTAAGTTGTTTCCATTGTATGTGGTGCTTTGAATTATATTACAACAAAGAATATGATCTAGAAGCATGGTTTCCAACCTCTCAAGCTTACATTGTATCAAGTTGTTTCCATTTTATATTTTTGTATTGGTAAAAAGAAAGGCCCATAGGCTAACCCTGACCCACAGGGCTTTGGGGGCTTTCAACCCTGTGGGTTTTTTCAATAAAATATTTTTTTGGCCCTGTGGGCTTTTTTGGCCCTAACCCATATGGGTTAGGGCCAGGGCTATCAAATGGGCTAATTTGACAGCCCTAGTTTTGATTCAAGACATGACATAGTAGCCACATTCCCATGAATCTAGCTGCTTGTTACACTAAAATGAAAAACTAAATAGTCAAACATTTAGATCATTCAATAACATAGAAAATGAATAAGAACTATAAGTGACTTACAACCTTTGGATACAGGATTTGAACTAACTGACCTCGGGGTTTACCCATAACTCTATTTACATTGAAAACACAAGGTAATATTAATATAACTATATTCATCATAAAAATTGAAGGTCAACATGAATTTGAAACATAAAAAGAGAAACATTTACCCTTGAAGCATGTTTTTCAAGTCATTTTTCATCCTCATGTGCAGCGAACAAAACCATAGAGTTTTGCATTGTCTGGGAATGATGACCATCGGTTGCCAATGAGACCTATAATGAATCATAAATAATTAGTATAATAATTAAGTAAACTTTAATGAAATTTTACATTTTGCAACCCATACCCATAAATGTATGGCACAAGGTATATGTCAGTATTTGACTCAGCCATCCATGTTTGCAAATAATATTGTTTGGTCTCAAGCGTGTTACCAAAAGGTGGAATGGTCTGTGTAAGACCCTAGGAAAATGTGGTAATTAAGGGATAATGTGGTTATGAGACTTGGACATTATTGTTTGATAATTGATGTTTGATGATTAGATGTTTTCTAAACTTATAATTATTATGTTTATTATTTAATGTTATTATTGATTAAGTGGAACATATGATTGGTATATTGTTAATTGAATTATTTGGGTATTGTGTTGTTACTAATATGATGTGTTGGATTGAGGGTAGAAGGGTGATTTAGAATTGAATAGATGTGGGCCAAATTCTTGAAAGAAATAAAGTTAAAGTAAACTTTTGGTTTTAATTTGTATTTTGGGCCCAAGGGCAAAAAGGTCATTTTAATCTCATTAGTTAGTGTAGAAATTAAGTTATGGGGGTGTAGAAAGGAAAGGAAAATAAATCTGAAATTTAAAAGATTTAATGGTTATTGATATTATTTTAATTGAAAAGATAAAGATAGAATAAGAAAAGATAAACAAAAAAGGAGAAAGGGAAACTAGGGTTCACAATGGTGACCTACATCTAAAATGAAAAAGAGAGAGTGCAACTACATTGGAGAAGATCTTTGGGTATAGAGAAAGCCTTAGGATTGGCCAAGGTATGGGGAAGCTTACCTTTGTTTGTTAATTATTGTATGTGTTGACACTCTGGCAAGTGTACCAGATCGTTTCAAGTAATATAATTGGTAAACTCAATATCGTTCTTCCCAAAGAACTCGAAGGCCTTGTTGTTCATGTAAATTGAAATCATAAGACTTGCAAAGAGAAATTAATTGGTTTGGATGCAAGAAACAAAAAGTAAACATGCAAATGCGATTGATTCAATTAACGAGAAAAAGACTATGGATGAATGGAGTTGTTGGGGTTTACAATTTCATCTTATCCACTCTCTCTTATTTACTCCTCTTATTTGATTCGCTTTGTTATCTAATTGTCATGCAAACTTTCTAAGTTTACCCTTAACCCGATCCCTCGGCGAAAAGAGCCTATTACTAATTACTGGCTTGCTATCCCTAGCCTCCCCTAGTAATTAATAATGAATGATAAATGGAAGCAAAAACAATTGATCGTCCTACCCCCTATCCCTAGGTGGTATTGCTTAATCAAGGAATTTCCCACCAGTTCATGACAGTACCGTACATTCCCGTATCAATAAAGACAAACACCCGGCGTCGCACTTTTGGCGCCCGGCGGTTTCCTCATGATCGCGCCACCGCCCGGCGTTGAGTTGTACCGCCCTACGGTTTGCCTCTAGTCGCAAAACCTCTCGGCTACCCTGCCTGGGCGCCAGACAGTGGCTTCTCCTTACATTTGGCTACCCAGCGTTGGATTTTGGCGCTGGGCGGTTCCTAGACTCTTCCTTTCTTCATGTTTCTTCTTCTTTCTTGAGTCTAAGACCTTCCATCTTCAATCTCATTCTTCATTTTCATCAAAAATGTTGTAACATAATGCAAAACAAGCATAATATCTCTAAAAACAGCTTTTGACTCTCAACCGACTCAACTTATGTGTTTTGCTTGATTCTAAGCTCATTCTAAGCCTTTAAGGGTGTATTTTGATCTCAAATGAAGCATGAAAATAATTGTTTTTCAACTGTTATCACAACCCCAAATTTAGAACTTTGCTCTTCCTTAAGCAAATAAAACAAAACTTGGCTTTCCACTTTTTCATTTAATAGTTCAACACTCCTGGAATTCATGACAAGAACTACTCAGTTTCAGATTCTCACTGGAATCAAATCAAGATGCATGCATGCTTTCAATTCAATTCAGTTCACATGATCACATAGTTCTCAACAGATGTTACACTTTATGAATGACTAATCCACTAAGCAAAGATGTAAGCATGAACTTTATCAATTCTCACCAAGCAAGTGTATCACTCAATCACTCAAGTGTTTAAGGTGACACTCCAACTCTCTATTATTCACAAGTCACATGAAACAAAATTGCCATTCATCTCAAACAATCAAAATCTTCACATGCAAATGCCATCATAAGGAATTTTCTAAGGCTTGTATTGAGGCTGGGTTAACAAGGAAAATTGGTTTTTCTGGAATGCAAAATCCTTGAGTTAAGAGAGCTACAATAATATTCAAAGTTTAAGCACAACTCTCTCCCTCACCAATCTCACTTATTCCCACTACAATAATATTCAAAGTTTAAGCACAAAGCACACTGGAAAGTCTCGTGGTGATGTGTGGGGGCAGTCAACAGTCCCTGTAAGTTGTCGGGGCGTTACACTCAGCGTCCATTTGACTGCTCAGCGTTGGCCCTCATAATCGCAGGACGCTCAGAGGTGGAACCAGTGTCATCACTCAAGCAAGAAATAATGCCTTCCTCCTCGAAGCTGGCGCTCAGCGCTGGAATTGGCATTGAGCAGTGGACCTCATTCTTCTTTTGCTTCTTTTCTCATCCTTTCTTGAGTCTAAGTCCTCCCTTCTTCACTTCCATCCTTTAATTCTCATCAAATCCTGCCAAAAACAATGTAAAACCAAACATAATATCTCTAAAAACCACTTTTGACTCTCTTATGACTAAACTAAGTGTTTTACATGATTCTAAGCTCATTCTAAGCCATAAAGGGTGTGATTTGATACCAAATTTAAGTGTAAAAATAACGATTTTTAGACCGTTATCACAACCCGAAACTTAGAACTTTACTTGTCCTCAAGCAAACAAGACACAACTTAGCCTTCCCACCTATCATCAAAATAGTTCAACACTTTTCAAAACACATTCTTTCATAACAAGTGATTCCTCAATTCAACTTTTCAATGAAATCAAATCAAGATGCATACATGCTTCAATTCATTCCAATTCATATTGTTCACATAATCACATCTCTCCAACAGATGTTATTTCTATGAATGATCAGTCCACTAAGCACAGATGTAATCATGAAATTCATCAATCCTTTCCAAGTAAAGTGTTTCACTCAATGACTCAAGTGTTTCAAGAGGTCACTCTTCTCTCTACTATTCACCTGTCACATGAAACAAAATTGACATTCATCTACTACAATCAACATCTTTACATACAAATGCCATCACAAGGACTTTTCAAGGCTTTATATGTGGCTGGGCTAACAAGAAACATTGATTTTTCAGATCACAAAATCCTCGAGTTGAGAGAGTTATTCACATAATCATAGTTCAAGCACAAACTCTCTTTTTACGAATCTCACTCATTCCCAGCTTTCCCTTTTTCCTTTTCTTTTATATTGAGCTCACCTTTCATGCTTTTTCTTTTCTTTTCTTTTCTCATGCTTTTTCATTCAACATTTGAGCTCAATACCTTTCTTTTGCCTTTCAATTTCCCCCAACAACCGCAAACTTGAACCTTTATCAACACCACAAAATATTTCTCAACCTAACTCAATGTGAAGATTTTCAAAGCAAGGGTTTCATCCAATTTAAGGCTTAGGTTCAAAAAAGGTAGAACATCAAATGTTCTTTTTACTTTGGGCAAAAATTTAGCTGAATAAGGGCTACTAAAAGTGGCCTTGATCATATGACATAAACATGTAATTCAATCAATCATAAAGATTCAGGCAATATCATTCATGCTTCCAAATGAACAACAAATATATCAATAAGCACTTTGGAGCTCAAAACCTCACACAGCTATGCTTTCTCAAATATCAATCATACACCTTGCTTAGCATCATAACCACAATCATAAATCACCATGCATCTGTTCACACAGCTAGTGAACAATTCTCCTGTATATCAGCATGTATCACAATCTCAATCATCATCCACATCAAACATCATCAAGCAAACTCATCATGCAATAAAACAAGTCAAACCATCATCAAAAATTTAGGGAAGTACAAACATACCTTACACTACTTAACACAATTCAACCTATTCTAGATGCCCTGTCAGCTCATGCTGTCGTCTGAATCGTCTCTAGCCTCTGCATCCTCAAAGTCGTCATCCTCCTCATCATCCTCCATGACTGGAGCTTCAGCTGCTCCAGCTCCACTCCCCCGTGCTTGCTCTTGAGGCCAAGTCATAACACTGTGAAATTCATCCATAGTCCACTTGTGCATCGGTGGTGTATCGTACAGTCCTACAATCATCTCAATTATGGCCACCTGTTCTCTATGGATAGCTCTAGCCTCCATCATGGACATATACATGTCCCTCATCTGGAAAGGTTCTACGTGTGGTGCTGGCTCATCATCCTACTGGGCCGCTCCTCTCCTAGGACGTTACCTAGGCACTGGTCTAGCTACCTCACCTCCTCCACTAAACTGCCTGTAATAAGTAGCATCTATGGCCTTCCTAGGCCTCTTAAATGGTGGAATAGAAGTATCCACCCCAGCCTGCTGGCACAAGTAGGTAATAAGGGAAGGATGTCCCAATGGTGTCCTGTTGCTAACAGTAGCAGCGTAGCTCTGGATCTCGTTGGTAATGACCTTACCAACATTCACGTTCATCTGTCTCAGCGTACAGTAGATGAACATGATCCGATGAATAGTGATATCAGAAACATGGGAGCACGAATGAACATTGGCATGAGTAAATGCCATCCAATACTTTGCCAGGGGTGTCAGATCTGCCCTTTTGACGTGAATGGGCACTCCATTTGGGTTCCTGTCAAAGTGCCCTCTAGGTACACAAAGCACCCTCTCAATGTCTTCATAATTTGAAAACTCCCCTATGTTCAGGGCATACTGGCACTGCTCACCAGCCCACTTAGTGCCCAAGAAGCTGTTAATAGTCTCGGGGTCATATCTAATAATCTCCCCTCGCACATAACTAGTGTACCTCTCCATCTGCACTCCTCTAGACAAGGCATTAGTGTAAACTCCTTCACAACTTCAATGTTAGATGGCACAGGATATGTAGTCAGCTTCTCCTAGTTTCTGCTTTCAAGCTCCGTACCAAACTGAGGAGCCAAGTCTGGAATCCAACTGGCCTTCCTCTCCATCAGCAATCTCCTTTCTTGCACAATCTAGAAATGTTCCTCATGTTTCCTAGAGAGGAACCTATGAGAATAAAATTTCCTTGGCCTCTCTAGCTCCTTTCTCTTGTTCCCCATGGTCTTCACTCTCCTTGAAGATGATGATGTCATTCCTAAATCAAATACAATTCAAAAGACCAAGAATTCATCATTAAAGGTTAGCAAACCATCAAACCCATATCATTCCAGTACTTTCCATCATTAAGGGCAAAACAGGGCCCCTCAGCGTCACCTGCATCATCACAAATAAGGCAAAAACACCAAAATTGCCGCCCACCGCTCAGCGTCAGCTGACCGCTCAACGACGACGACGAGAAATTTTCAAATCTAAGCCTAACCGTCTCTAATCTCCACCCAATCACAAATTTCTCAGTTCCAGACCACAATCATGCAATTTAATTAGTGCAAAATGTTTCTATTTCATCAAATCATGCATAGAAATCTAAAACCCTAATTTTTCATGTTTCTACACATGTTCTTCATCAAATCTCAATTCTAGAAACCCTAAGAATGAAATTGCATGACTTATTTGGGTGGAGATACTCTAGATGCTTGCAAATACTCTTTGAATGATGATGCCTCCCCAATGCAATACTCTCACCAAGAACCCCAAACTTTGTCAATGGAATGGGTGAAAAGTGATGAATTATGAGATTTTGGTGAGTGGGTGATGAGAAAAATGGAGGAAAATCTTTAAAATGCTCATGAAAGTGAAAGCAAAGTGCTAGGGTCTGTGGAGAATGCTTGGGCGCACCCTAGGGAGGTTTTAAAAGTGTGCAAATGGGCCTCCAACGTTGAACTTTTAAAAAGCCCATATTGCAGTCCGCGACGCCACCGCTCAGCGCTGGCTTACCACTTAGCGGTGGGCGTTAAAAATTTTCTCTCCCTTTTTGGCTTGGCTTCGAGTTTTAGAACTTGTAACACTTGATTTCAACTTTCAATTTTCCAATTTTATGCACTTCCCCTCTCTTATGCAAGACCCAAAGCCTATAATGCAACTGATACAGAGTTAAAAATAAGAAAACAATCAACTAGGTTGCCTCCCATGTAGAGCTTGTTTAACGTCACGAGCCTGACCCAAACCTTCTAGCACCCATCAGTAAGTGCTTCCTAACACCTTTCAATAGGTGTACTTGTATCCTTCAGTAGATACATCAATAATTAGGATGCCTCAATAGATGCTACCCATAAATTGTTCTAAAATCCGAAAATCCAAAAATTACATGTTCAAATAATAATGAAAATAATGTTTTACAACAACTGCGATATCTCCCAACAACTCATGTCTTCTCGCCCGCGTTGGTGTCCTCATCCTACCAACTCATCAACTGCCTCCTATCTGTTGGAAAACAGGTAGGCTTCGTTTTTACACCAAGAGGGGGGCGGGGTGAATTGGTGACGTTTCAAAAACAAAATCTTTTCGCAATCTTTTATCAAAAGTATGAACCTTTTTGAACTTTCTTGAAATGTAAGTAATGAAAATTTATATGCAGCGGAAAAACGTAGTTGACTGCGTAAAAGATAAAGTCGACTGGAATTAAAGAGTGCAGGGATAGAGAAAATCAAACACTGATTTTTATATTGGTTCAGCCAATAATGCCTACATCCAGTGTCCTTCCAACCCAGAAAGCAAATGCACTATAATGGTTGCGGTTTTTACAACAAGGAATTTATAGAAGACGTCACATAAAAAATATAAATATCCTCTCTAACCCAAAACCAAAATATAGCTGCAATAACCAAAACTAGACTTGCAACAAGAATCCCCTCTTCTGCAATCTGAAACCATGTCTATCAATCCTCAACGTGAAACCCCATTATCACAATAGGTCCAATTCCAACAGTCTTCACAGGATGCCAAGCCTTCAGTGTTCAACTCAGAAGCACCTTCTTTGTGCAGTATTTGATAAGGCAATGAATGCGCAAGCTATCTCCCTTTGAATGTCTCTCAAGAAAGATCACTACCATCTTCTTGGAGAATTCTTGGAGCTGTTAACATAGAGAATTCAACATGAAACAAGAATCAAAATGTTAGATCATCAAAAGTCTCTGAGTAATTCGTGTTCAACCAATTTATAGTTTTTTGTCAGTCAGATTGTTTCTCAGTCGAATAGACTACTAATTCGGTCGACTGTATTATTACAGTTATAACAGATAGTCAACATAGTAACTTTCAGTCAACCAAAATCAACACACATTTAATACAGTTGAACAAGTAATCAATGCTTAACTAACTGTTAAAAATATAGTCATTGGAGCACAAAAGCATAACATAAATCCAAATCAGATCAAAGATACAGTCGAATGTGAACCAGACAAAGTCGACTGACACATGTAAAAACACTTTGAAATTCTTTTCAACTCAAAACATCACTTAGCACTGATTCTCAAAATCTGTACAAAGGTTTAAGCATAGTTGAATCCATTAGTAATGTAGCCGAGTGTACTATAACTTTGTCACACAGTTATAAGTTCATGAAAGTGCTTGTGGTTTTTCACTTTAAAAATTGTGCAGTAAAATATATGTAATAAAGCATTTCACATTGCACATAAGCATGTAAGCATGTTCCACAAATATATCAAACAATCAATATAGGAACATACAACACAGTACATCAAACATGTTCAGCAAATATAACAATCAGTACAACATAAGAACATGTAACACATCAACATATGTACTGTTATTAGGCAAAGTGTTTTAATCATAAAAAACTAGATTGATATAGGGTTTGTGTTGTCAACAATCTCAACAATCTCCCCCTTTTTTGATGATGCACAACAATGATTAATAACTCAACCATGTTTGCAGAGTTCAATATAAAACAAAGTAATAGCATATAGCAAAAGATTTAGTACAGTTCAATTACTCTACAATAGCAGCATAATATCAAGCAAATGAAGTATGAGACAGAATAACTATTCTCCCCCTTTCACAAAGCTTTTATAATTTCTCTCATACTTTCATATATCTCACCCCTTTTGTGCATTAAAAAAAAGAAATGCTCTAGATATATATGCAGATATGAAAACAGAGATGCATCAGAAAGATATACAAAGTTTAAAATACAATGATGCTCTCACAATCACAATTTAATCACATAACAATGTTAACTCTCCTTGAAATGCAGGCATGTGATGTAAAATATGTAAAGAGTGATACTCCCCTTGTCATTATGCATAAGTAATAAAATCAAATCAGATGCACAATGTAGCATATCACAGATTAATCAACAGTTTAGCACATAGTTGTATCAAAGACAAGATATGAAACAATTTAGATAAGCAAGGATACAAACTTCAACAATCTCACAATATTATCTCAATTAATATATTTGCAATAGATATTAACAGAGATAATAGCAGATATATATGATTTAAGTAATCAGTAGAGATAAAACCAGATTCCATATATGGAATTGTTAACCTAGTTATGCGCAGTCGAATGCATTAAATCATCAGTCGAATGCATTGCTTCTCAAATGTTGAATTCCATTTGTAACTTCCAAAGCAATGTCCTTCCTGCAAAACCTTTCAACAACCTTTTCTAGATCAAGCATTTTGGTTAAGCAAGAATTATAATCGAAATAACAGAAGTCAATATGTAAAAATGTATGACAGAATAAGCATAGTTGACTTCACACAAATCACAGTCGAATAATTCAATCAGTGTATCAGATATTATTCAAACAGATTAAAAGCAACTTGATTGATTCAAAATACTGTTCTCATTTCATTTCCTTAAAAAATATTCCAATGATAGGATCATAATCAAGGAAAAACCAAAAGAAAGAAAACAACAAAAGATATGGCATTATAAGCCATATACAAAACACATCTTATGACACTAGACACAACAGGACAGGAGACTGATGGCTAACACAACTCAAATTCACACCACCAAACCAATTTTCCCTTGTTACACATGAGAGTGCATAGTGTTGCCTTCATTAGTCTCATCTTCCATTCCTCTATGAATTGACAAGTCAACTTTTTCTTTAATCTGATTAAGTTTGTTTTCAGTATTTCGAAGCACCATCCTCGTAGTGTTCTAGTTAGTCCAAATGAAATCAGAGTATTCTGATTTATCATGTTTGTGCAGTTACACCTGGATTTTCTTTCTCCTTTCATGGTAACTCCTTGCTTTTCAAGAATCTTGCTTATCAATAATGCATAAGGCAAGTAGATTGATCTGTTCAATGCACTTTCAAATATATGGTCTTTCAGTACTCTTATCCAATTGGTAGGGATATTATTCTTGAGCACGAACGGCAGAAAGATGTCTTCAGTTGTCATCCTTGAATCAGATATCCTTCCTGGAAGAATTACAAAGGCCAAAATGTGAGCCATTACTCTTTCTTCAATCTTAAGCCCTTCATGATCAAAGTTCCTTATAGCATAACAGTCATCAGGTGATCTTAGCCATTCTTTGTAGATATCTTTCTTCCTTAGTAAACTATCTTCCTGTGATAGATGATAACGGTCTAAAAACCGTTATTTTCATACTTAAATTTGATAGTAAAACACACCCTTTGAGGCTTAGAATGAACTCTAAATCAAGTAAAACACTTAAGTTGAGTCTCTTTAGAGTCAAAAGTTGGTTTTAGAGATATTATGCTTGTTTTGCATTGTTTTGCAGGGTTTTTGGATGAATTAAAGATGAAAGTGAAGTAAGGTGGACTTAGACCCATGAAAGAAGGAGAAAAATGATGAAAAGAAGGGTCAAAAAAGCCGCTGAGTGCCAAAATGGTCCGCTGAGCGCTCAGAACTATTAGAGGCAAACCGCTCAGCGGCAAAACTGACCGTTGTGCGGCTAGAGCGACTAGAGGCAAACCGCTGAACGGTCAAATTAGGCGCCTGGGCGGTTTTCTGTTTTTTTAGCTAGATTCTGTAAATCTTTCTGTTATCTATCTATTATCTTTTTGGGCTTATATATAGCCCTAGTGTGAATTAAATCAATTAAATCAATTGCATTGCATGTTTATTTTTGTTCTTTGCATACAACCACCAAATTTATTCTTTCCTCAAGTCTTACGCGATTAGGTTACATGAAAGTTAAGGCCTAAGAGTCCTTTGGGAAAATAATACTCGGACTTACCCGTTTATATTACTTGATAACGATCTGGTACACTTGCCAGGGACTTAACAATAGAATTAGATGAGTGAGCTCATTTTCAGCTGTTAGACCAATCGTATCATACAAGGTATTATCATCAATCACAATGTCAACACCTTTAACTCTGGAGTGAATGTTTTCATCCACCAGTTTCAACTTGTGATAAAATACTTTCACAAGGTTGGGGTACCACCAGCCCCTCAGTTGAACCAATGATGAAAGATCATGAGATTGCAACCAACTCGGAAACATGAACCCTTCTTTTTCAAATAGATTTAGATCAATGAACTTTGGTGTAGCGACAATCTTTATAGTTCCATGAGTGAATCTTTGTCGGATGTCATCGTCACTTATCCATCCTATAGGATCAACCCCTCTTTCAGTAGTTGAGATAATTTTGAATTGCTTTGATGAGGATGAAGCCATTTCAAGAGAATAGTTCCTCCTTTGAGTAGACAAGGGTTTAGGTAAAGTTGTGTGATATTTACTTAGTGCCAGTCATCAGACCCTTTTAAAGACTCAGACATGGTAACAAAAATTTTCGACTTTAAAAACAAAAATTTACTAAAGCAATTACTGAGCATAGGCGAATGTGTTAAAATTTAAGTCGAATGAGATTCGTGAAATTTATTTTCAAACAGATTCATTCAGTCAAACACTCAAGCATACAACACAGACAATCATACAGCAACAACCAATCAATATAAGCATGATGCAGCAGATAAATACAGTTTTACCAATTGTAGATTCTCAAGATTTTGGATATATTCCATAATTGATTCATCCTTGAGGTCAATCTGCATCAGCTGTGTGTCCTACAAAACAACTAAGTTTTGGTTGCTGGTACCCATTTTACTTTGGGTCCATGATTGTTAATCCTTGTTACTTGTTCCTTTGGTATCCAAGCAAATAATCCTTTAGGAACAACAACATTTCTGTAATAGCAATTTCTAATAGTATGACCAACACAATTACAATAGAAACATGCATTTCTAGCAGGTTTACTTAAATCAGTAAATTTCCTAGCATTGGTTCTGTTAGATTGAGCTTTGTAACCAATTCCTTGTTTATTAATAGCTCTGCCAGATGATTTTAAAACAGCATCTAAGCTTATCTTTTCAATATGAGCAAGACAATTTTCACAATCTCTTTGTACTGTAGCAGCTTTAATTTCAACATTCTTAACAGATAACAAAGCTTCATTTAATTCTTTTTCTAATTTTTCATTATCAACAACAAGGTTATTAATTCTATACTCAAAGTCTCTTCTTTCAGAGTTCAGTCGATTAACCTTGTATTGCAGTCGCATAGCTTCAGCATGTAGCTCTTTGAAAGCATCTTGCAGCAGATCATACTTGACTTCCACTGGTTCATTTGAAATGTCTGCATCGCTATCATAATTGTCCCATGTTACTCCTGTCATGTAGCACATATTTGACTCCTCCTCTTGATCAACATCTTCATCACTTGAGCTTTCAGAATCTGAGTTCTCCCAAGCAATGTATGCTCCTTTCCTTTTCAGATTTTTGCCTTGAGGGAATCTTTTCTTTCCTTTATGTTTTGGCTGTAAATCAGGACAATCAGGCTTGATGTGACCTTCCTTTCCACATTCATAGCACTGGACAACATTTGTACTGAAGCTCTTCTTTTTGCTTTGACGTGCATGGTTAGACATTGACTTTCATTTTGCATAAGTCGACTAAACTTTCTTACCATCAAGGTCATCAATTCCTTTTCTTCCATGTCTTTTTCTGTGTTGTTCTTGCTTGAAACTTTCAGAGCAATGGACTTCTTCTCTTCAATCTCCTCTTCATCCTTTAATCTACCAAGTTCCAACTTGTGTTCTCGTAACTTGCCAAACAAGGTAGTCATGTTCATAGTTGTAAGATCTTTGGTTGCCAATTCCTGTTCAGACTTTTCAAAATCTTGATGTTGATCTCTTCCTTATCAAAGACCTTACCGAGAGCCATTAGATGATTTACAATGTGAGTGAATCGTTTCTGCACATCATAAATGTCTTCTCAAACCTTCATTCTGAACAATTCATACTCTTGTATCAAGTAGTTCTTTCCTGCTCTCTTGACGTCATCCGTGCCTTCATGAGTTACCTCTAAGACATCCCACCTTTAATTTGCAGATTTGCATTGAGATATCCTAAAAAATTCATCAATTGTCAGTGCAGAGGCTATTATATTTCTAGCTTTAAAACATACTAAGCTTTTCTATTTTCATCAGCAGTCCACTTAGTAAAAGGTTTCAAAACAGTTTCTTTATCAACAGTTTTTGTAGGCACAAAAGGACCATTCAAAGTGGCATCTAAAATTCCTTCATCTTGCGATTCAATAAAGATTTGCATTCTGATTTTCCAAAAAGGATAGTTTTCACCAGCAAACAGAGGTGGTCTGTTTGTTGAAGAACCTTCACCAAAAGTTTGAAAACAGGTAGCCATCCCCAGGTTTTATAGTCGAATGAGATAAAAATAGAGTCAACTAAATTTTCAAATATCTTATGAAAACCAGCTTTGGTACCAATTGTTGGAAAACAGGTAGGCTTCGTTTTTACACCAAGAGGGGGGTGAATTAGTGATGTTTCTGTTTAGAAAACAGGTAGGTTTCTTTACACCGGGAGGGGGGGGTGAATTGGTGTTGTTTCAAAAACAAAATCTTTTCGCAATCTTTATACAAAAGTACAAAGCTTTTTGATCTTTCTTGAAATGCAAGTAATGAAACACTAGTGCAGCGAGGGGCTTTTACCGCGGTTATTTTTCACTATAGGTCGCGGTTTACGAACCGCGGCATATTCAGCCGCGGTAGTAAGTCAAAGACTTTAGGCCGCGGTTACAACCGCGGTATATAAGTTCCGTAATATGCCGCGGTTGTCCAAAGAACCGCTGCCTAAATCCTTTTTTTTAAAAAAAAAAAAATTGTCCACTATATGCCGCGGTTCAACTGCGGCAAAAAGTGTCCACTATAGGCCGCGGTTAGTGCAAGAACCACGGCCATATGTCTCTTTTTAAAGAAAAAAAATTAAAACGAAAAAGTATATGCTGAGGTTCAGGTCACAACCGCGGCATATTCCCCTGCAGTTTTTTAAAATTGCAGGTCTATTTTTGTGATATCCACTACCACAAAAACAGACCTGCATATAAAAACATGTACANAAANTCAATTTCAACATAACAAACACATGTTCAAATGTATTTCAACATCAAATAAAGTACAGAATCTAAGAAAATACAATCTAATCAAATGCAATGTTTAAATCTAAGAGTTATTGTATAATCTAATTATAGACTTCGCAGCAGCGTTCCTAATGAATAGTAGTGGTTTCTCAGGAACTGGTGTAGTAGTCTTGAATCTCTNCAAAAGACAATTCATATTAATTAGTGTATATGAATTCAACGTTTGGGAAAAAAATCAAAATTTTTTAAAGTTAAATATTACCGTTTCCTAGTGACTTGTGATGTGAGAACGAACAATATGGGCCATCCAATACATTACATAGTATCCACACTCATATGACCCATTTTGTCTGTTATACTACAATATATCATCACAGTTGATAATAGTTAGTGAATAACATTAAAATAAAACAATTATAACAAAGTATGGCTTTAGCATATGTCAAACCTTGAGAGAAATCCAAGCAATCTTTCTACTATTAGCAATTGATCTCCCACCCATCATCATACTTGTTGGAATAGAACTGTATATAAAAAAAGGTTTTAGCATTCATTTATATAACAAAGAAAGTCCAAACATTGAGGTTCTTACCAATCAATTGCTTGTCTGAGTTGTGTGGGAGGAGGCCTGTGCAATGAACAGAACCACAAAGCATAGTTGTCTGGCATAGACATAACAAGAAGTTGCCAATGGCGCCTGAAATTCATAATAACGTAACTATTAAATATTAAAATCACATATGGAACTTTNTTATGTTAACAAAGTTCACTTACCCGGATATATAAGGCAACAAGTATATTTTCTTGCCCCTTGCAAAACTTTTTATCAGATTCATGTTGATCTGCTCAAAATCATTGGATTCATGAATTGATTGGGGATCAATGAATCCATAATCATCAGAACGCCCCAACTTGTTACTAACCCCAGACATATACCTGAAATCAAAAATTAACTTTGATATAAGGATACTTGATATATAAATCAATTTTATATATAAATAATTGCTCATAGACTTACATGATCCATAGCTGAATAATTGAAATATTCAACTCTTGTGTTCCCGACGTAAGCTCACGGACATCTTGGCTATGAAGGTATATTGGGACCTCAGAGCC